>NC_073696.1:18156585-18249900 GCF_029784165.1 Wyeomyia smithii | reverse complement strand
AAGGATTGAGATGTTCGTACAAATTCTCAATATATTCGTTTATTCACTAAACGAAACTGCTTTGTAAACTGTTACCGCTGTAAAACTGTAATACAAAAATCTGGTGTCCGTATGTCAACGGCACGGTCTTGGAATGAGAATGATTGCGAAACGTTCGAATGGTACCTTTTATATCAAGGTTTCGTCAGCTACTTGGAAAGAAGGCGGCGCGCAGCAGAATAGGAAATGACAAGGAAGTAAAACATATTGAACAAGCGAGAGTTCGATTATAAGTTTATTTGCCCAGCTTTCCCGCTATCAGCAACGTTTTCTAAAAAAAAATCAACTACCCACTTCAATTACAAAACTTTAGGGCAGCAAAAAGTGACAAAAAGCGTTCTCTGGTAATTCCGGGCAGAATTTCTAACCATTTTTGGCGCTTTCGCAGCCATCGAGTACTTTTTATCAACCGCCAGATATACGGGTGAAACCCGGCACGAGATGAACGGTACTATTTTGCCTTTCTTTCTGTCAAAAATTAGTTAGAATCTAGCGTCCGTATGTCACCGATACAGTTTTTGGAATAAAAATGATGGTAAAATGATTGAATGGTGCTTTCATAAATTTCCAGTAAGTGTGACGTGTGTGAAACAACGAGCGAGTAAAACAACAACAACAACGTTCCGTAGTAAAGTCGGTTGTATACTTTAGTGTCGGCTGTGCTTGGGAAGTAAGGTAGTGATTGCTTTGCTCGGTATGCTTTGGACAATCCATGTTGTTTTTTCAATAGTGTCACAATCAATTGGTTGTTCAATCAATCGCAAAGAAAAACTGATCGATTGATGCCAAAACTTCTATAATCTGATAATAAATGAATGAAATATAAGCGCTCAAACCCTGACCACTTTTCTATGGTTGTATTTCTTTATTTTAGAACTCAGGCACCTAGCTTTCAGATAGACGAAGTCCTCTGTCAAAACAACAGCAACGAATGCAATAACGTTGATTACGGACCGAAATAATCGACTAGGATCTAGGCAATGAGAACGGACTAACAATTGGGTACTTGGAACATAGAACTGTTGATCTCTCAACCTGCTAGCAAGTACCCGCGTGCTTGCCGAGGAATTAAAGAGCCGCATGTTCAACATCATAGCGTTGCAGGAGATATGCTGAAAGAGACGTTGGTTCGTACGTACAGGGATGGCCTTACTATCTACCAGAGTTGTGGAAGCACACATGAACTGGGAAGAGCCTTTATAGTGATGGACGAGACGCAGAAGCTGGTGATCTGGTGGTGGGCCTAGAATGTTCAGGGCAAAGACGAATTTTACGTGTAATAGGTGAGTGAAAACGACCACTGCCCAAAACATGACGTCAAGATCATTATCGGGGATAATAGCGCTCAGGTTGGTCAGAAGGAGGAGTTTAGGCCGGTGATTGTAAGTTTCAGTGCACACCATCTGACGAATGGAAATGTCCTCAGACTAATCGACTTTGCCACCTCCAAGAACATGGTCATACGTAGCACATTCTTCCGGCATGGCCTCCGCCATTGATTCACCTGAAGATCACCAAAGAGAACAGAAACACAAATCGAGCATGGTTTATTAGATGGTCGGCACTGCTTTATCGAAGTGAGAGAACATCGAGGCGCTAACATCGATTCGGACCACTACCTGGTGATGGTTGAAATAAGCTACCATTGAAACCGTTACCCGCCACGGTATAATCTCGCGCGACTGAAGCAACACGACGTCGCAGCACAGTACGCGTCATAGCTCTAAGCTTTGCTGGCAAAAGAAGGTAAACTCTCTAGAGTACCGCTGGAACGCCGCTAAAACAGTTATAAGCAGTGAGTGATGCGGAGGAAGTCCTTGGACACGTGCAACCGAATTGACGTAACGAGTGTTTGACGAAGAATGCCGACAGATCTTGAACGTGACAAGTCCAGCTCTTCAAGAAAAAGGAAGAGGAGAAATGCGCAGAACTTGACCAGCTCCACCGCACACACCAGACACGAAAGTTCAACCAAAAATTCAAATGCGCTTTGTCTCACGAGCCGAAATGTGTAGAGATAAGGATAGAGGCATTTTGACGGATGGTCGTGAGATGATCGAAAGATGGAAGCAGCACTACGATGAACACCTGAATGTTGTGTAAGCAGGAGACCATAACAGAAGCGGAGTAGACGTGGTCGGTGTAACGAACGACGAAGATGAGCCACCCTTACCAATAAGCGAAGTTAAGGATGCGATCCGGCAGCTCAAAAACAAGAAATCGGCTGGAAAAATGGCATCGGAGCGGAACTTATAAAAATGAGCCCCGACAAATTGGCCAGCTCGCTGCATCGGCTGATCGCCGAGCTCTGGGAAACCAAACAGCTACCGGAGGAGTGGAAAAAAGGGTTTATCTACCTTATTTACAAGAAGGGTGACAACAAAACTTCGGAACCTATCGAGCCAACACAGTCCTGAATGCCGCTTGCAAAGTGTTATCTTCCAACGCTTGTCACCATTAGCCAGCAGATCTGTAGCAAGTTACCAAGCCGTTTTCATGGAAGGGCGGTCTACGACTAAACAAATCTTTGAAATGCGGATAATCCTTTAAAAGTGAGTCCCTACATACCACCTTTTAGTCAATTTTAAAGCCGCATACGACACAATAAACCGACAAGATGGACCATTCTCGTCGAAAACGGCTTTCCGGGGAAACTGACAAGACTGACGATCAAAAATGTGAAGTGTTGTGTAAATCCTCGGGCGGAACGCCGGACTTCTTTGAGTCCCATCAGGGGGGCTCCGGTCACTCTTACCTAATGTTCAATGTCGCGCTAGAGGGCTCTAGACAGGCGGGGTTCATCATGCGGGGCACGATTTTCGACAGATCAGGTCAATTTTTTTGCTTTGCGGATGACGTGGATATCATTGGATATAATTTAAGACGTTGCCTCCATTGGCGCTCGTTTTGATTTCATCAACAAAAAGCTGTCAAAATCCAAAAGCGGACATTTTCCCGAATCGTTTGAGATTTTGTTCTGCTGATTGCAATTAAAGGAATCGCCGATTCCGTTAAGTGATTTCAACTATGGACTTCGATTCATATCACCACAAATCAAATATTTTCCAGGACTGAAAAAGAATGAAAACAATTTTTAATTTTTTTGTCGACTTCCTCCAGCTACTGCTAGTAACAAAATCGGATCCCCCAAGAAATACAAAAAGTAAAAAAAACCTGCTATTCAGCTTTCCACAAGCGGTAATGGTGGACGGTGTACGCAGCTCATTTTGACGTTTTCTGTTTGGAGTAGAAAATATAAAAACGTTGTAACGTAGCATAGCAACTTTAATAAACAATGGGCGTTTTGTTATTTAAATTTCGTCGTGCGCATGCGTGGATCAAAAATAAACAAAACTGTTTATGAAATTTGCTATGCTACGTTGCAAATTTTTTATGTTTTTCCGTTACTGCGATTGAAAATAACCCGACCTACAGAGAACGTCAAAATGGGGCTGCGTGCACTGTCCGCCATTACCGCTCGTGAAAAGCTGAATACCGTTTTTGCATGAAAAGTCACTCCACCTAGGATTTTTCCTTAGTTAATGGGGAAGTCGGGCCTACTATGGGCTCTATAAAAAAATACGGTCGCAAAACCTGAGTCTCCACACCAAGTGTATTTTGTACAAGATGCTAATACGACCAGTCGTTCTCTACGGGCTTGAGACGTGGATAATGCTCGAGGAGGTCTTGCGAGGGCTCAGAGTTTTTCGACGTTGGGTGCTAAGAACCATCTTTGACGATGTGCAGGAGAACGGAGTCTGAAGGCGTGAACCCCGAGCTTGCGCGCCTCTTCGGCGTACTCAGTATTCAGAAAGTAGTTATAGCCAGAAGGACACGCTAAACTGGGCGTGTAGCTAGAATGCCGGATAGCTACCCTGCAAAGTTGGTATTCGCTTCGAATCCGGTAGAAACAAGAATACAAGGGCGCAAAGAGCGAGATGGGTGGACTAGATGGAGCACGATCTGCAGAGCCCCGGGTGCCCGCGGAATTGGAGGTAGGCAGCCATGGACCAAGTAGATTGGCGGAACTACGTACCACAATGAAAATGACTAATGCACAAAGCCATTACCACGTGGTTTGAGTGATGATCATATTGAATGCAATATATAATTTGTACAGCTAAGCGATATTCGACGCAGATGATTGAAGTAGCCGTAGCTTAATTCGCTGCGATTGAAGTCCCAGTTGGTGACACTGTAGGAGTACCAGCACACGGTTTAAATTAACATACACATGGGCCTACTACACTGTTTACCTTGACGATTTTGGCAATGAAAAGTCACGTCTCTTGGATCGATATCGTTCGCCGCCGACGATAACATTTCGTCTAAGGTCCTCTTTGAAGATAAACGGTTCAATGATTCCATCATCCACAAACTAATAAATAACTGTTGCGAGTCGATGGTTTTATATCCAACACAGTAAATTTGGTGCGAAATTTGATGTTTAAAATTTCCGTGGGTTCATTAGACAAAACACATTTTCCATGGAGCACGGATTTCGAACGATTTGCAATCGTGAAATGACTTTGACAGAGAACATTTGGACGCCATTACATACCAGTGGTACCAACTTGAAAAAGTGGTCGTGAGAAATTAACCTTAATGAACTGATTAGCAGTAATCAGTAAATACAAATTCTATCTGAAGGTTTCCGGGGATAGTTTTAGCTATTGAGCCCCATTTTTTGAAATTGAAGTTACAAGAATCGTAATATGAACTGAATTCAGTAGAAAGTTTTCAACGTAGCCTGTAAACAATCCTTCCACTCCGACGCCAATCCGAAAGGCAGATCGATCTTGCCTACATTCAGGCTTTTCCGACGCGTAGCTCATAACACAACCTGAAATATTGCATTGCAGTGAGCAACAAAAACCCCACCACCCGAACTTCTGCTCAGGAAAGCTCTCAATGGCATACTTGCACGACTTTTAATTTTGACTTTTTTCTTCCCCCGCATTCTATACAGCTTTGCGATACCTGATGAGCTCTAACAGACCAGACCGTTAAAATTTGTCGTGTTTCTATTTTAACCTTTCTGTATATTCTCATGCGGCAAATCGCACAGATTAACATATTCCGGTAATAATTCACACCTATTTCCCAAGCGCACGTTTCCACGTTCATTTGCGCGCCTAATAGCGTCGAATGCCAACGTAATCCAATCGCGTGCTAGAACGACTTCTACTGGCGTTGGTGTGTGTTTGTGTACGTGTGGGCACTGATTGTGTTGCCGCCAGCTGAAAACCGTGCCTCATTATGCCCAAGAATTGGAATTTCGCGCGCGACACGGCACGAACCCTGCTGCCTCTCCCCGACGCTGACCGCTAAGACGAAAGGTTCTCTGGACTGGACCCCGGCTGGCTGGCCGGTGTCAAGTCAATCAGTTCGTCAGTCACTCATCCGGTCAATTTGCGCTGTGGCTTTGTTTTTCCCTGAACCGAAGCGGACTTTTTTTCGCCGATGGCTGGCAGGCTGCTTGGCTGGGAGGAGGATCGAATTTTTGTGGGTTTCCGTCAAGTCGTGCAGAAACAATTACCATTGTCGCCGTCGTCATCGTCGACGTTGCCGTTGTTGTTGTTGTTGTCATCATCCACAACCTCGTTGTTATACTTTGCTGCTATAGTGGGAGTCGTCGCCTCTTTGTATGCTGCTTTATTTCGATCTTCGGCATTTGCGGTTAGTGAGATCAACATGTCAAGCCGTAGCGGAGCGGGTAGAGTCGCTAAACGGTTTCTTTTTCATGTGGTTTACGGACCCCCGAGAGATTTTTTACTATGAACACCTCGTATGCGATGACCGTGATTGGTTCTGATGGGTATAGACGGTAATTGTGGGTGGGTTTGCAAGCTTCCTACCTCATGGAACTGATATTGATGAGAAATTATTGTGCGGATAAGTAATTGAATCATTGTGATGGTTGGCGAAACTCTTTTTTTCTGCAATTTGAGGAACAAACTTAAAAAAATATTAGGGGTTTGATCTTCATTTTTGGGAACTAGATATGTATGTTAAATTTTAAAGATCGAACTTAGGAATGAGGAATATGGATGAATGATTTTTTTTTATATCTGAGAATGTATTCTTGCAAGAAAAAAAATCCCCAATTATCACAATCGTATAAGGCTTTGTATTATTTCTCACTTACCTCACCCTAATAGATTCACACCACATTCAAAAATGTGCGCGATACATAAGGCACGCAACGACTTCCGTGTAGGATCGTTCCATAACCCGTTTTTCTTTTCTACGAGAAAGCCGCCCCTTCGCCAGTCTGTTCCGTCAAATTTATCATTCCATTTTCGCAAACCCACTCGAGACCTCTTTTTCCTTTCTCTCTCTCGCTCGCCATCGTTCGATCGTCATTCAATGGAATAGTTTTACGCATCATTGAGCATAATTGTTTTGCTAAGTTCCGTGCCGCATGCAGTTTGGTCGGTACTTTCCGCCGGTTTAACTCAGGCCAAGCACCCGGTTCAGGACGGTTGGTTCGTCGTAGGATGGGTTGAGTACTGCATTTTAAACAACAGCAAAATTTATCGAACGCCATCAGTCACTCCTCTTGTGAGAGGGTCCCGCTTCGTTTTTTGGCCTTATGGTTCAACTCGTAGCCACTCGTACATCGGAGGGTCCCTCATTTCATTTGTCGCGCACTTACGACAGAGTTAAACGCCGCTCGGTGGTGCGATGTTGAATTGATTATTTGTCCTGAAGAGTAGGTACAAGGTTGACTCTTTGTAATAAGCATCCAGAAGACCGTTCCATTCTCTCTGTGTGTGTTGATAAATTGGCTGTTTCTAAGGCTGAAATCGTGCGGCATTGCGCTCTGCTTAAGCTGGCAACCCATAAGCGCGGGATACATTAACCAATCTGTCACTCGATCTAATAAGCCATATTGCGCCACTTTTCTTCTCCGAGGCTCCGGACTGAGGAGCGGAACAGCTTGAGTAATGAGTACTTTCATTCATCGGTACCTCAAAGGGTTCGAGAAGGCTTTCTTCGCAGATGCCGTTCGAGTGTTCTTGACAAAGCAATAAAACGTTAACTTTACCGCGAGCGTTTAGCATCGTATCATTGCGCAAATATCGATGTCATTTTATGATTACACAAAAATACATAATTTATGTTTATTCTTGCGGTCAGATAAATTGGTAACTAAGAAAAAGCCAATGATTTGTTCTTCAGTCAGACAACAGGAACAAATCGAAATGAAGTAGAACTTGTCTCGTAAATCGGGAATTAAGATACAAAAGATTACAGGAACATCAAGAGAGCCGCTGATTCAAAACAAATTGAGTCAATTAGCTGGGTCCCAACTGTGAGAGAATTCTATGCCAAAAATTGGGCGTACAAAAAAATTACTGCTAACTTGAGAACTGTCAACTCAAAACTTTTCAACCGAGACTCAAACAGATTCCTCTCATCATCTCACTTTGTTCGTTACCGGCTGTTACGGACTGACTTTCTGTTCACCCTTATGGAAGCAGGACAGGCGCTGATCATTGTTTGCAGATGCGTGGGAGTTTGACTTGAAGGATGATGCTGCAAACGCAGACAAAAGGCAAATAACGAGAATATTCGAAAAATTCCTGCCGATCTCGGTTAGTCAGAAATTTTTTTTCTCTCACTTTGCCCTCGACTGCTTGGCTGCGATAAACACTCAATGAGGGAAGCGAAAAAAAAATCAGCACCGATAGACCAAGAGACGTTTACAAGTAGACATCTCAGGGCTATACGCTTGAACACGGGATGCCAGTGATCATTCTTTGTTGTACAATGTACTACAATCGGGTCTGTTTGGACCACTTGCCGAGCCGGTGATAGACCGCGGTGAAGTGCGTACACCAACTCCTTGTTGCCACCTCTTTCTTGGTTACGGCGGGTTCCGGCTCTTCTCCTGTTCACAGGCTCCTATCTAGACTGCTTGCGGTGAGATCGTCCTTATAAATTATTTATACGCACATTCCTTGAGTGATTGTTCGTGAGAAATGTGTTTACTAAAATGGATGATTCACAGGATTTAACATTGGAATTGAAAAGAGACATGTTAAGGGGCTTAATGGTTTTATTTATTGCGCGTAGTTGGATGCTGTTGGCATAAACATACTGGTAATTGTGATGAATGTTTAGCGTAACTGGGACTCAGTTGGCACTTGGCAGGTAGAAAATGGCATCCCTAATCGGATCCTGAAAAAGTGAGGTAGCGATAGCACACTTCCTCAATTTAAGGGTCATTCCATACGAAGTGTACATGCTACTTGGACACGACCTTCACAGATTTTGTTCAAAGTTGTCTACTGTCTCTTTGAAAAAAACCCAATTTTGGTGTCGATTGGAATACCCCCCGCTCTCTAGGACCCCCCTCTTTATTGCAAAGTCGCGCAATTTTCGTCAAAAATCTCTTGTTTCTTTTGAAGTAGAATACTTCTCTCAGGAAGTTCGGCTACATAGGGATGTGAAATGAAAATCTAAAGCCGAAAAAAGTGAAAAATATGTCCAATTTCAAATGCTAATAAATCGGTTAGTATTCGATGGATTTCCTTCGTTCTTGCAGCAATAGATTGGGAAATCTTCTAAGATTCTTCCCACATGAAAATAATTGTAATTTTATTGTTCAAACTATTGTACTATAGAAAATAGTCAAGCCTTGTCAAAACGAAAAATTCGACTTCTGAGTGGTCGTTATATGATTGCTTCCCAAGCACGGTCGACAGAATCATATACCTTGCAATTTTAAATATGCTATTTGGCCTATATAAGAGCCTGTTTCAGCCGAAGCCGCTCATTATAGTTCTAGACAGCGACAACAGCAGTCATCCCTTAGTAGCAGCTGTAGCAATGCAGCGGTCACAGCAGTGGATAGCGCACTAGTTGCAGCGGATCTCAGCGGATCTCGATAGCAGCTGATGCAGGGGCAGCGGATACCAATGGTAGCGTATAGCGGCCACAACTCTTTGATTTTTGATTTTAAATTGTGATAGATTAACTTCCTCTGCTTTTATGTTGAACGCTTTGCAATGGTTATCCGTGAAGCAACGAATTGTTTATTTGTCTATGGTGTTCATTTTTAAAATAATTAATGTTTTGCTACCTCAATATATGTGTGATCGAATTGAAATAGGAAGAGATTTTCATAGTTATAACACTAGAAACGCGGATGAAATAAGAACACCTTTCTTTCTAACAAGAGCTTCACAAAATTCATTGTTTTATACAGGTATAAATTTGTTCAATTCGATGCCAAGACATGTTAAACGTGCACCAACGCTTGCGGAGTTCAAGAGACAATGTATTTCATACGTGAAAGTTTCTGTTTTACAGAACGAAAATTAAAACTTTTATAAAATGACGAGAGTTTATCTGACGAAGTTTAAACAACGGATTTATTTTGGATGAACTATTTATTTTTGGACCTATCTATTTATTTATTGTTTTATTGAAGCATGTAACTGACGAAGTTTTTACGAACGGCTCTGATTGTGTTGTAAAATTGTATTCATATTTTATATTGGATCTTTTCTAATATGTAATGAATAAACAAAAACTACTGTGTTCGTCACGGTGGTGATGATGGATTTTTTCCTTTATATTGTTGTAGCTTTAAAAAATAATAGAAAGTGACTACATAAGTTTGAGCCTCGCGCGCGGAATATAGATATAAATGGATTCTTTAACCACGCTTAGAGAGAAATCATGAAGTAGTTGTGGTTAGTCTGGCTGAAGGTCAGGAAAACCCTGTGCTAGTTTTGTGTAGCTCTATAGCTCTTCACATTTTTACCGATGTGAATCAAGTAAACAGTTTTTGAAGAAGTTTATATCTGGAGGTAAAATCAGTTCGTTTTTTTTGTATAACTGATTTAAATGTGACTACATTAATTATCTATAGATAAATCGTCCAGCTCAAACCTTTGTAGGGGTATGTGGCGGGACCATCATCATCATCATCATCAACTGTGGCATGGCTACGGATAGCGTAGCAGTTGCAGCGGGTATATCTAATCATGAAGCATTTATGCAATAATTGAATTAAAATTCAATTACAGCAATCGGCCTTTTTCAAGGCTACTAAATGTTTTTGGAAGAGCATAATGAATGGTTATTAATAAACTGCAACTGAGGTTTGATGCTGCTGCACAGCAATGTGAAGTTTATTACGATTTGTTGATACTGTGCTTAACAAGCGGTATATACGAAACAAATCCGATTTCAAAATAACTGACACGCAAGCAGGCGGGTTATCTTTCTTGTAAAAGTATTCTACTTCAACCTTGCGGTCGTGGCTTTGCACACAACCCATTTGTGATTTTTCTTACAATTCACAGACGTAAGATGTCCGAAAAATACTGATAGATGATTTTTTAAGAAAATAAACCAAGGAATCCAGAAAAAATATATGTTTGCACCGGAAGTGTTGCCAGATAAATTATTTTTGTATTTGAAAACTCACTTTACATTTTTCGGCAAATGCAGCCTTTTTTATTTTAAATTTGATAATTTCATCATGTTCCTTGGAAAATTTCACATAAGAAACAACTATCATCCCGAGGTAAGATGAGCCTTTCTCGAGATATTATCAAATTTAAACTAAAATTGGCTGCATTTGCCGAAAAATGTGAATATATTTTTCAAATACAAAAATAATATATCTGGCAACGCTTCCGGTCAAAACTTATATTTTTTCTGGATTCTTTGGTTTATTTTGTTCAAAAATCATCTATCAGTATTTTTCGAACATCTTACGTCTATGAATTGTAAGAAAAAGAGAAAAGAGATTTTGAACGAAAAATGCGTGACTTTGATATAAACAGGGAGGTCCCACAGAGCGGGGGGTATTCCAATCGAAACCAAATTTGGGATTTTTCCAAAGTGACAGTAGATAAATAATTCTCCCAACTTTGAGCAAAATCTGTGATGGTCGTGTCCAAGTTCGTACTTTTTCGTGGTCACTTCGTATGGAATGACCCATAAACATTCGAAAGTGGAACAAATATTATGATATTCCAAATCATGACAAATTGAAGCGTCAACAGGCGTCAAGCGTCAAATAGGAAAATATCTTGAAATGTGGTTAAATGCGATGAAGTACATTAATGTAAGATGATAAATGGTCAAGGATTCTTTTATTCAAGGTTCAGAAATATTAAATTCGAAATTGGTAATTCATGACCACAATCATAATCTAAAATTTTGAAAAACATTCAAAATTCAAAAATTCCTAGTTTTAATTTCAATACAATAATTTTAGAAGAAGTCCAGCATAAAATGCAAAGCCCAAAGCACATATCCAAATTCAAAATTCTTAAAATGACAACGGAAATGCAAACCTAAAGTACTGATTCCAAATTTAAATTAAAAACCGTTCTTTAAAGTCAAAATTCAAACTCAAATGCAGAATTTAAAATCCATATGGGTCATTCCATACGAACGCGACCATCACAGATTTTGTTCAAAGTTGAGGGAATTATTATCTACTGTCTCTTTGGAAAAATCCCCATTTTGGTGTCGATTGGAATACCCCCCGCTCTGTGGCACCCCCCTGTTTATTGCAATGTCACGCATTTTTTGTTCAAAATCTCTTTTTTCTTTTTCTTACAATTCATAGACGTAAGATGTCCGAAAAATACTGATAGATGATTTTTAAAGAATATGAACCAAGGAATCAAAAAAAAATATTAGTTTTGACCGGAAGTGTTGCCAGATAAATTATTTTTGTATTTGAAAACTCAATTTACATTTTTTGGCAAGTGCAGCCATTTTTGTTTTAAATTTGATAATTTCATCGTGTTCCTTGGAAAATTTCACATAAAAAAACAACTATCATCCCGAGGTAATATGAGCCAATCTCGAGATATAACACTTTTACGAAAAAAGTTGTAAATCTCGTAATTATTTTTTTTATTATTTATAGACGTAAGACACCCGAAAAATAGTGATAGATGAATTTTGAGGAAAATAAACCAAGGAATCCAGAAAAAATATTGTTTTTGCCCGGAAGTGTCGCCAGATAGATTATTTTTGTATGTATTTTTTTAAATTAAATTTGCATTTTTCGGCCAATGCAGCTATTTTTATTTTAAATTTGATGGTTTCATCGTGTTTCTCAGAAAATTTTACCACTCCGTGGTAATATGAGCCAATCTTGAGATATAACATTTTTACGAAAAATTAATTACGAAATTCAGAACTTTTTTCGTATATATATACCTTCGCTCCGTGTAGCCACTAATATCTGACACGATCTTTCACCTTGCAAATGAAGCTGCAAAATTGGTTTCGTTTTATAATTCCTTTTTATTACAGTGAAACCTCCAGGAGTCGATATCGAAGGGACCATCGCCTCAAGGAAATATCGACTCATAGAATAAATTATTCATACAATAGATTGCATAGAGTTGTGTACACTTTTGTTAGTTATTTGAAACTGAAGATATTAATCAATTATATTAGCAACAGGTGTCTGTAATGATATGTTTTTTCATTGAAATACTGTATTCGGCAATGTATAGATATTTAAACTGCAGTTCTGGAGAAACAATTTACCCTGTAAAAGTTACTTTTCCTTTGGTAGCAAAAGTTTAAAATTATTATAAGAAATGAGGGTATTATTATATATCCGTTGATTTTTTACACCATAAATCCAGCATTCCATGATATCATGTGTCAAAAGTTGCAGATGTTAAAATGAGTTGTGAGCATGTAATAGTATGTCTTTATTTGAGAGGCTTTTAGCTGGTTCGCCTCAGCTATTAAATGATTACTTATCATAAATTTAGTTAGATACTAAGAAGCAAGATTTTTTGCTGATTGTCAAGCCTTCCGGTATTATTACGCTCGAGTTTGTTGTTTCGTGTAGCCTTTCATATTTGGACAACAGTCAGCACATTATTGCTTCATTTCTTAGTTTTCTTCATCCTCAACGCGAAAGAGGCATCGAGTAGTAGAAATATCGACTACTGGGATTGAGTTTGTATGGGAAATCGAAGGGACTGAAAATATCATCGAGTATAGGAAAATATCGACTTATAGAACATCGACTCATGGAGGTTTGACTGTACTTACATTACCTTAGAGTTGAGACTTTGACTGTTAACATAAACACAGGTTCCAGAAACCGTCATATAGATGACTGAAATGTATATCTAGATAAACATTTCAAAAGGTCCTATTTGCGTTCGTTGTTTTTCCGGAGCGTCTTTTCATTTTAGAAATGACTGAGCTTTAGTAACTCTTCCAAGCGTGGTTTTCGTTCAGAAGGCTAGAGTGATCCCTCTTCTATTAACTTGTGCAAATAGCAAAGCCTTGGTGCTACATTCCGATTCGGAACTTGACCTTCTGTTTCTTAAACACAGACTTCGCAGTCAACTGTTAAGTGTACAGGACAATTGCGGGGCTAGCGCTACGATCCTGCTGACACTAACAGTCTCTCCCGAGCCGAGGCTCGATCCTACGACGATTGGCTTGTTAGACCTGCATCGTACCTCGAGATCATCTGGGAGATATAACTTGTGCAAATAACGTGTCGCAAAAGGTGTGATCGATCAAAGCAGATAGGACCTTTTGAAATGTTTCTTTCTACGTTTGCATTAAAAATGGACAAAAATTGCCGACGAAACTACCCATAAAGCATCGATCATAGTAACCCATCAGTCAGCAGAAAAAATTGACAGCTCTATGAATCGAACTCTAACCGTGATGGCGAAAACAACTCGTTTCGGCATCTACAATATCTTGGCACTATTGGACAAGAATAAGAGCATCGAAAGAAAGCCCGGTTCTGGACGGCCGACGAACCTGAGCGACAAGAAGATCCAAAGGATGCTAAAAAGGAGTCCGCGGTAGAGTAGATACATCGCTGCGTGTGCTTGGACGAGAAACCAGCCAAACAGTGGAAAAGTACCCTCCTCAGTGGATAGCAACGACTGGCAGGGCTCTTCGTATTTGACTTTCTCCACGAAGTAAGTGAGCTCCGAGGTGAAGTTCATTTCACACACCAGGTTCCCCAAGAAGGTGCTGCTGTGGCTGACGATCAGCGAGAAGAGGATGTCAATGCCGCTCTTCTTTTGCTTCGGGCTGGCCGTGAACGGGGAAATTTATGGCGCGAAGTGCCTGCTGGAGGCTGCGTCGTTCATCATTCAGAACTACCATAAAGGACGACGACGCGAAGTTCTGGCCGGATCTGGAGTCGGCCCACTACTCGAAGCGAATGTTGGAGAAGATGGAGTGGCTGAATATCGATGTGGTATCCTAATCGGCAAATCCACCCAACGTCTCCCAGCTGTGTACCATCGAGAATTTCCGGGCAAACCTGATCTACTCCAACAATTTTTCAAGCGTTGAAGTCTGTAATTATAAATCTAAATTAAAAAGCCAAATCGAGATCTACCCCTAAATCCTACAAAAGTTCAAAATGCTAAACCAAATTCTCAGATCTCAAATCCAAATCCAAATCTCAATCTTCGTTGAAATTTGATATTAATTCAATAACTTTCTGTAAATACCTAACCCAAAATAAACAAATAAAAATAACAATTCAACAATCAGATCCAATATCAAAACACAAAACTCAAAATTTCAATCCATAACGCTAATCGAAAAAAAATTTAAAGAAAATTCCGACTCCAACTCAAAAATTTAAATTTCAGAACTGATCAGGGCCGGCGGTTGATGTGGGTAGTATGGGTAGTAGTACCCACTCGGAAAATATCCCTGTGGGTACTTACTTACACGGAATTATTGGACAAAACCAACAAAATTTTAATGTTCTCTATGTTTGAAACAATTTTACCGCGCACGTGTGCGAGCAATATTTTTTTATTAATATCATTAAGCGAGATATTATAAAGCTACAGATTTCATAAAATTGAAAAATCTATACTGAGCGTCTTAGCAGAGTTATTTAAGAAATCAAAAGAAAGAATTATCAGTTTCCGGGTAGAGCGGGGCTAGTTGGTCATTTTTGGTCAAAGTGTTCTGTAACTTTTTGTAGGAAACATTATGGCAAATACTCATTACATGGAAATGTTGTGTTAAGTCTAAAGCATCTAGAAAAAATATAAACTGTACAGAATAGTTTATGATTTTGCGGATATTCTATGTTTTTTGAGTGGATGTCAAATTGGCCAACTAGCCCCTCAGCTGGGGTAAGTTGGTAAGGGTGTGGGGTAAATTGACCGTTCATATTTCGGAAGGACAACTCAGTTTTTATTCCTCACTGCATTAGCGGCAGCCTGTAGCATCTCAGCGGAGGTCAAACCGCATCCAGTTTTTTGTTTATACGTTCGCTTTCCGAAATCCCAAACCATCAGAGAAGTAACTCAAAATTGCATGAAAAAAATCGTGTTACTCTTTCATACCTGACAAAAAGTATATGTTGAAATTTCCCTAATAGTTTGGTTGGGAACTGAATCAAAAACAATAAGGATTAAATTGAGAACAGGGGCCAAATTCTAGATTCGCATCTGCAATCACAAGCACAAAACTATAGCTACATTAGTTTTTTTTTTTTGTTGAAAGCTTGCTAACGCCGAAATTTTCATCAGATAGAAAGCATTTGTCGATGCATTAGTGCACGTTATAGTTATTTTAGATCAATGACTAAGCATTTATATTGCACAAAAAAATATTCATCAAAATGACGATGAAATGGAGATAACTTTTACCAAATAGTTTATCGCTTCAAATAATTGGTTTTGCTAAACAAAGCAAACGCTGTTTTCGCTTGGATTAAGTTTGCGTCATGAAATGCACTGTTCCTGAGATTGCATTCACTTGGTTACTTGTATTCATTTATGATGTGCATATGACCAACCAGCCCCGCTAGTATGTGACCAACTAGCCCCTCATGTATTAAATATGTAAATTACTCGAAATATATGAAAATAAAATTTTGGCGAAAGTTTGCTTTACACAACTTAAAACTAACGAAAATGACTTTCATAATACGTTGAGCCATGTTCATTTCAATTTGGCTAGCTTTGTTTAGACAAAAAATTTCAACATGAAAACCGAGTAGAATTGATGGCCAATTTGGCAGCAACCTGTATTTATTATACGTTCTAATTAAAACTGGGGTGGCATTGCGCATTTCGTTTCGACTGATTTTTGTTCGTTTCGACCACGTTTGACATTGCCAATTTCGATTCGAGCTCGGAACGAGTAGATGGCGTATTATTGCAGTTGATCTTCGAGCAAAACTGGCATTACGTAACGGTTTGATTGAGCATTTTTTAGCTCGAAAGTGATGAAAAATGGTCGATGGGTTGAAGACGTTCGTTTGTACCTAAGTTTGTTGACTAAAACATAAATATTTTCACTAAACATCTGTGGAGCGGATAAACATTAATTTGGTAGGATCCACTAGCGAGTAGTTTCAAAGTAGGGGCTAACTTAAACGAAGCAGGAATTGTACTAGTGCAGTTTAAAGGGAAATATTGTACTTAAAATAGGTTTGAGTGCTCCCCGCCTTATCTTGAAATGTTGACGAAACCATGAAAAAAATTCTTTTGCATCAGGAAATAACTAACTTTGTTTCATTTTAATGTAAGCCTAATACTCATATCTTATTGTTTACGTCTTTTTATATTCCTATAAGCATTTTCGTCACTAGAAGAATAGTAGAAAAACATTCAAAGATTAACATTTTATTTTAAGGACACATCTTATTATAAACGTGAAAAATATCAATCTCTAGGGGCAAGACACTATTGATATATGGCGGAATATTTCCAATATTAGATATTATAAAGTATTTATCGTTGCATTATTAGGCGTCAGTGTGATGTCAATGTGTCGGATAAACGATAAATATCAAAATTTATCAGCCGATATCGTATAATATTACCGAATTAATTTTCATGAAAATAAAGTTGTCCAGCCCCAAAAACAAGTCTGACATTTATTTTCGAGTCAATGTTTGCTCAAAATAAACTGCAATAAAATTGGGGTGTCGAAAATAATACGCAATACCAACTCCACCTCGAAACGAGTTTGATTTCTCTCGATTCGAGTTACTCGTAGCGAAATGCGCAATGTCACCCCTGTACTTCATTTTGTCATTTAGTTTTTCTGGTTATCTACTACGTATCACCCATATAATACGATTTTTTAGATACGTAGATACGTAGATTCGACCAACTTGCCCCGTAACCAACTAGCCCCGCTCTACCCTAACCCATGAGTCAGCAGAAAAAAATTGGCTCGATCACTTAACGTTATGGCGAAAAAGGTGAAGCTATTTCGTTCAGAACTGTGCGCGTTCAAGGAACGGCACCGCGCCGCGTTCTATACGGACATCGTGTGGCATTTTGTGGACGCCAGATACACCCGTTCCGGCATCTACAAGACCTTAGCACTATTGGACAACTATCAGAGTATCGAAAGAAAGTCCGGTCCCGGTCGGCTGATGATCCTGGGCGACAAGAAACTCTAAAGGATGCTGAAGAGAAAGACCTAGGGAAAAGTGGTTACATCGCTGCGTGCGCTTGGCCGGGAGATCGGTGCAACCGGCCAAACAGTAAAAAATACCTGGCGAACATGAACATACAACGGCAGTCCCGCCCACTAGTTCCGGAGCTGCAGGCAATGACGCAGTGGCACTGGAGGAATTGATAGATGAAACGAAGAAAGATGTTCTGTTTCGTGTTTTCGGCCATCATGGCAAATGTTCCGGTCAACTGCCGGAAGGCTGGGTGTAGAATTTTTTTTAAGTAAGCTCATATAATTAGCTTCCATGGCAAATTTATCAAGCTAAACTATTTGTCTTGGTTTATTTTCTACCACAATCCGAAAAAAGTTCACTTTTTATGAAAGCGTTACTGCGAAAATCAAATTTTTCTTATACATTCCTTTGACATCCTTTTGATGATGCATAGGTCGCCCCCCTGGCTACGCCTTTGTCCGCCATGAACCTTCCCTATTGCTTACTACCCACTCGGGAAAATAGTGTGCCGCCGGCGCTGGAACTGATAGCCCAAAATCTACATCGGCATCCTCATCCACAGTGTACATTCAGCCATAGCCGGATTTAGGGGTCCGGGGGAGGCATGGCTCCCGGGCCCTCATATTTTGGAGGTCCTACAAAATCTTACTTTTCATGACTCATGACTGAATACAAAAAAAAACAAAAATCCAAAAAATTTTGTGACAATTAAAAATAGGTAACTCAAATCTGAATACAACTAACACCATCTTTCTATAACGTAGTGCAAAGTGGGCCCTCATAGGCCAAGTAGCTCGGGCTGAACCCAGCCCTGCATCTAACGCGTGTGATCCTCTATTCGGGTCTGCTGAATATAATCGTTGCCTGTCGCTCATCCGCCGTATGTGCTACGTTGCCAGCCCACTGTTTTATCAGCTTAACCCGTAAAGACCCGGGACGGAACTTGTTTTTTGAAAATGCTCGTTCTCAGCACTGGAACGGCCGATTTGAGAAAACTTGGTATTTTAATCAAGGGGAATAGTTGCTCTAAGTTTTGGTAAAGGTGCCACTCCTCTGGACCCCTGCCCATTTTTGTGAGACGCAAATTTATCTGTGTTTTTTTCTAATTTTTCAAACAGATTAAGCAAACACTGGGAATTTTCATACGTATCAATTGCTCCATGTATCAAATCATGTCAGGTGGATGAAATATGGCATGTAAGTGTGAATTTTGGAGATTCCAAATTATGTCAACACAAAATCACAAAACTACGTATTTTCATAAAAATTTAAATAACTAAATCGTTCTTCAAATATTAAGCCCTACATTTTTGAGGTAAGGTCTCCTGAATTCATACGCGATGAAACATTTATTTTAGTATGCAAACATTTTGAGAAAAACGAGTTTGAATTTACCAAAGTACGTATTTTCATGGAAACCTGATTTTCTCAGTCTTCCACGGCAGGTTTCAACTTAGCTTTTCGATCTCAAGCTCTATATTTCTAGAGTAACGTCTTCTGAATCCTAAGATGCTGAAAGATTTATTCTAGCATGTACAGATTTAGAGAAAAACGAGTTTGAATTCTCTAAAGTACGAGTTCTTATGAAAACTGTATTTTCTCCAAATCTGTGCATGCTAGAATGAATCTTTCACTCGTAGAATGAATCTTTTAAACTCGTTTTTCTCAAAATATTTGCAAGCTAAAATAAATATTTCATCGCGTATGGGTTCAGGACATCCTTACTTCAAAAATGTATGGTTTAAAATTTGAAGAACGATTTTGTTATTTGAATTTTTATGACAATACGTAGTTTTGTGATATTGTACTGAAATAATTTGGAAACTCCAAGATTCACTCTTACATACTATATTTCATCTACCTGACATCATTTGATGAATGGAGCAATTGATACGTATGAAAATTCCCAGTGTTTGCTCAATCTGTTTGAAAAATTAGAAAAATAAAACACAGATATATTTGCGTCTCACAAAAACGGGGAGGGGCCCAGAGGAGTGGCACCTTTACCAAAACTTAGAGCAACTATTCCTCTTGAACAAAATTCCAAGTTTTCCAAAATCGGCCGTTCCAGTGCTGAGAACGAGCATTTTCGAAAAACAAGTTTCGTCCCGGGTCTTTACGGATTAACAATATTAGCGTGTTTGTAACGGGTGACAACTACAATTTTGGGATTTTTCCCATTGCTGTCATAAAAGGTAGAGGACTTATACATAAACCAATTTATTTACTATAAAGATACAATCGTTATCAACAAACAAATTTGATGAACATTTGAGAAAGGTCCGCAACCGACTTTTCGACGAGCCTTTTTGATGATACCAAGAACAAAAGCGTTATACGGCCTTTACGTCGACTTTTCGTATGCTTCACTTGATTCTACCAATCAATTTTTCGCAGTTCGTTGCTCTCCAGTTATTTTGTACACCAAGGAACTCAAAATCCCACAGAAATCAACGATTGAACGACAAAGAGACATATTCGTTGGGTTGCGTACGGGATCAAAAGGTTGTTCAAGAATGTTTGTGTTAATGGCCGTAATGTGATGGTGCTTTTTCTGGCCAAAACACAGACCTTCCATCGACATGGCGTTTGTAAAAAAAAAGAAATCAAAACTTTCTTTCAACATTCGTTCTGGTACACATCTTTACTATTACTATGTTACTATGTTGATCGCGCGGTGTACGTTGAATATTTTGAAACTAAGCTTGGAAAATAGGTTCAATTGATGGGTTAACACTGATGCTCACCTAATTTTTTACTTGCATCTTATAGCATTTTTTCTCAGCTTTCCAATGGTGGTCTCAGATCAAAAATCGGTAGTTGCAAACACGGTCAAATTTGCATTTTTCTGATATAATCCAAGATGGCGGCCAAATTCAAGATGGCGGCTTAAATTCTGATAACTTAAAGTGAAAGCCCTATCATTCCTTTTTACAGAAAAGTGCTACTTGTACTACTTTATATAACGAATTTTAGAGATATAGCTCAAATAATACATCAAGAATTGCTAAAATTTCAACTTTTCTGAAAACTGTTCCCCCCCTTGATGGCCAAGGGGTCAACAAATTCGATCAAACAAAAATGGCATTATCATTTTTTCTCTATTTCTAATAACTATGTGCATTTATATCAAATTTGAAAGACCTTGGGCACCTAGTGGCCTAGTTTCAGCGAGAATTGCTCATTGACAAACTTACCAGTCAGACGAGAGCCGTGGTGGCTCGTGCTGTATCAAGAATTTGTCGCCATGCTGCTCGGTTTTGGGCTGTGTTTCGTCAGTTCCCCAGGCGTCTCATCACCCGCAAGTCTCCTTCGATCTGGTCGAGCCGTCGTGCACGCTGCGCCCCTCTATTCCTGGTGCCGGCAGGGTTGCTGAAGAGAAGTGATTTCACAGGTTTGCCGTCCGGCATCCTTACGAAGTACTCTGTACTCCACCGTAGATAGTCTGTAGCACCTTCCGTTCAAAAACTCCAAGAGCGTTAAGGTCCTCCGCGAGAAGCGTTGTTGTCTCGATCCCGTAGAGGACTACCGGTCTTATCAGGGTTTTGTACTGCGTCAACTTCGTGCGTCGTCGCACTCGATTCGATCGATGTGTCTTCCGAAGAGAAAAGTAGGCACGATTTCCTGCCTGGATGCGTCTCTGGATCTCTTTGCTGGTGTTATTGTCGGCGGTCACCAGTGACCCCAAATACACGAACTCATCGACCACCTCAAGCTCAACACCGTCTACATAGACTTGAGTTGGGAGGCTGATGTTGTTCTCCTTGGAGCCTCTCGCTCGCATGTATTTTGTTTTCGACGCATTTATCCACAGTCCGATCCGTCCAGCTTCGGTTTTTAGTCGGGCGTAAGTTTCCTCCGCCGTCGCAAAGTTACGTGATATGATGTCGAAGTCATCCGCGAAGCCCAGAAGTGAAAATTGTGCCCTTCGTGTCGATGCCCGCCCTCAGTATCACACCCTCCAGGACGATTCAAAGGGACTCGAGAGCATCCCTGAAACACGCACGTAGCACATCACTTGCGCCATGGTGGCTCTGATCAATCGGATCTGATTATCCGGAAATCCGTTGTCGTGCATGATCTGCCATAGCTGTCCTCGATCGACTGTATCATAGGCCGCCGTGAAGTCAATGAAGATGTGATGTGTGGGCACGTTGTACTCGCGACATTTCTGTAAGATCTGTCGGATTGAGAAGATCTGGTCCGTGGTGGCACGGGCTCTCATGAAACCTGCTTGGTACTGACCCACGAACCTCCTGGTTAAAGGTAAAAAACGACGGAACAGGATCTGTGAGAGTATTTTGTAGGCGGCATTGATAAGCGAGATACCGCGGTAGTTGCGGCACTCCAGCTTGTCGCCCTTTTTGTAGATAGGACAGATGACTCCCTCCATCCACTCGTCTAGCAGTTTTTCCTCCTCCCAAATCCTGGAAATGACCCAGTGCAGCGCTCTAGCCAGCGCCTCTATTCCATGTTTCAAGAGCTCGCTCGGCAGTCCGTCTTTGCCTGCGGCTTTATTGTTTTTCAGCTTCCCGATCTCACGAAGAACTTCGGTCATCCGCTGCTGGTGCTCCTAGGTTCTTTCCTGCTCCGCTTCTGTTTACTGTTTCGCCATTCAGGTGTCCATCGAAGTACTCCTTCCACCTGTCGACCACCGCGCTGGCATCCTTGAGAAGGTTCCCATCCGCATCGTTGCACATGTCGGCTTGCGGCACATAGCCTCTGCGGGACTGGTTTACCTTCTCATAGAATTTCCGCGTTTCACTGGCACGGTACAGCTGCTCCAGCTCCTCATGCTCACGATCCTCTTGCTGGCGCTTCTTTCGTCTGAGAATCGTGGTCATGTCGTTCCGTGCCCGTTTGTAATTGGCCTTGTTCTCTCTCGTTGATCTGCCCGTCATACTCCCCGTCGCACTCCCCGTCATACCAGTCGTTTCTGCCACTCGAGGCTTCCACTCCTAGTGTCGCCGTTGCGGTCTCCACGTCTCCAAGAGGCAATGCGCCCAGCCCCTCCGCTGTGGGTAGCACCGCTCCAAGCTGTTGCGCGTATTCCTCCGCAGCCTGGGAGTTCCGGAGCTGCTTAATGTTGAGCCGTGGAGTTCGGCGGTGTCGCGCGTGGTATACGGTCGACAGTTTTGAGCGCAATGATACCGCAACTAGGTAGTGGTTCGAGCCAATAACCGCACCGCGATAGGTACGTACGTTTGTGAGGTCTGAAAAGAACCGACCGTCGATGAGAACATGGTCAATTTGATTTGCTATACGTTGGTCAGGTGATCTCCAGGTGGTTTTGTGGATGTCCTTACGGGAAAAGAAGGTACTTCGGACTGCCAGTCCTCGGGAAGCTGCGAAGTTGACGCATCTCTGGTCGTTGTCGTTCGTCACGGTGTGCAGGCTATGCGGGCCGATCACCGGCTTGTACATTTCTTCCCTACCGATCTGCGCGTTCATGTCCCCGATGACGATCTTGATGTCTCTACGCGAGCAGCTATCGTAGAGTTCCTCCAGCTGTGCGTAGAACTCTTCTTTCTCTACATCGGGTCTTCCTTCGTGAGGGCAGTGTAGTTGTAGAACCGGCCCGTTTATTCTCAACAAACACAACCTGTCGCTGATCGCCTGCCACTTGATCATACGACTTTGCATCCTGCCCAGCACTATGAAGCCGGTACCCAGTTCATTGGTTGTGCCGTCGCTCTGGTAGTACTGTGCCCTGCGGCCACAAATCCTCCGTACCTTCTCTCCTTTCCGGCAAAGCTCCTGGAGCGCAACGATGTCGAAGTGGCGGGGTTCTAGCTGATTCCTAACCAAGTCCAGATAATTTTCGGGTTGGAAACGTTCTGGATGAGCCTTGGATCAATGTTATTAGAAAATCGTTTTTTTTTTATTTATAATGGGTTCAAGGATATATTTCCTCGTCCTCAGGGCAAAAAAAAATATCCTTGAAACGTTGGCTTTGACATAATAAAACGTGTTTTAAAGAAACCCGTGACCGAAATTGCCATCATTGAACCCATTAACTATTTATTGGTCAAACACCGCTTTTTAATTTATTTTCAAATTATTGGTGTTCTATTGAAGGGTTACTATGTCTGTATTAATAACCAGATCGTTATTTATTTGTCAACTGGTTACAGTGTATGACTCTATATAATATCTTACTTAGATAAATCGACCAGCTCGAACCGATGTAGGGGTATGAGGTGGGACCATCATCATCATCATCATGATCCAGCAGAATCCGCCACCCAGGGCATTCAGCGATCTACAGTTGCATGTACCGAGCTTCCAATCGTCGTCCTTATTTCGTCGCCTAGGTCGTTGCGAATTGTTCCGGTCCGTATTAAATTCTTGATTGTTCGTAGTATTTTAATGTTTCGGCATGCTGCCTTACTAGGGCTGCGGATGCCTAGTCTCGCGACGGGGCTGCCGTCTTGGGTGTAGCTGGCGAGACGCCGCATTTCATAATTCCGCCGTCCGCTCCGGATCAGACACTGTTTAAGCCGCCCCTAACATGGGGAACAGACGCTCGGACAAGCTGCCCTCCGTTATTGCTGTAATACATACCTTCAACGTTCTGTAAAATGTTCTGTTTGCGACGACACAACAGTTGCTTACTCCCAACCTTTGATACAGTTCTTTTCAGCTGTTTTGTGGTTTTTCAATTATTTACAAGCTTTTTTGACCTTATTCAAGCCTGACAGAACCATAGTTAGTCCATCTTCTCAATATCTCTCCCACTTTTGTCGACAACTCTTTCTTTTTCATCGTCCAACCTCGAAATGATGTTTCTAACGCATGGCCACCAGTGTCTCATCGGTTATTAGGTTCCCTTCGACGTTTGGATCTGGGAAGGACAGTACATCGATGACTTCTAAGAAGCGCCGTCCGTCTACCAGAATAAGGTCTGTCTAGAAGCAGACTGTCTAGACTTGGCGGATATCTCTTTGTGCAAAACATGTTCTACAGACTGCCAAATTTACTTAATAATTGTTCACAGTAGGGTACTTTCGACATGCTGCTTGACTAGGGCCGCGATGTGTAGTCTCGCGTCAGATCCGCCGTCTTGGATGTAACTTACGAGACACCACATTCCATAGCTCAGCCGTCCGCTCCGAATCAGACGCAGTTATACGCCGCCCAATACTCCGCCAAATATTTTTGGATCAAAAAAGCACTCCACCGAACAAAAGGTCTGGGAACCCCTGCTATAGAGAATAGGTGTATCCACATTTTTTAACGGCTGACTCCGAACAAGTAATGAACCTTGAGCTATTGATTTCATACCATAGAAATTGAGCTTTTATGAGCACTATTTGCAATGTACATCTTAGCTTCGATCTGTATGCTTTGGTGCACTAAATTCATTGTATTTCATTGGATTATACCGTTCGTTGCAAAGCCTGTTGCTTGTTTAGATAATGTTATTATAATCGGTTGACAGCTGACGTTCATATATTGATTTGTCTCGATCTCACAAGTAGATCAATAAGCAGGGTATCTGATGTTTACCTTTTTCTAATGCAAAAACCGTACAAATATCAGCGCCTTCGTATTTTCGAATGAATATGAATGAAAGAGAACTGTTTGTTGATAGAGACAGACAATTGGACCCTGAAGATTTATGCGGTTTTCTAATTTTTATGTATCAGGTGAAAGAGTGTAATTCTCTGTGCAAAACGTGATTTAAAAAAAATGTTTATCATTGTCCTTTGATTTTTAAATGAAGAATAAAAAACTGCTCGAAATGCCTTAAATGACAGTTCGCCCATATACCATACACGGGCGAACTGACATTTAACACATCTCGAGCAGGTTTTCATTCTTCATTCAACAATCGAAGAATAATGATAAACATTTGTTTAAAATCACGTTTTCCTCAGAAAACGCAAATTTTTCAAATGATATATAAAAACTATAGTTGTAAACAATATCGCACGCTTAACCTGGCGGCTAATAGCGGTCTCGATCAACTAGATTATTAGTTGAGAGAAATAGGATAAGTACAACGATACACCGTACCGCAGTGCTAAGTCGAAAAAAATTCCACCTCGAAAAGATCCCCGACTCGATCGGGAATCGAACCCGATTTCACAACCGTGTGGGAGAGCTAACCGACCGCCATCGCTAACCACAGAGCCACGGAGACCACAAACTATAGCGGTAGGACCCGTTTTAGTTTTAAATTAGTTTATTTGACACGGCACGATACATTTTCTGTTTTACTGAGCCAAGTACAATTCGTTTTAATTCTACGTTAGCAGGGAAAAGAGGGAGGCCTTTTCTTTATTCTCGCGGCCGACTACGAGCTAGTGGGGATTTAAGGTGAGAGGAGGGGAGATACAATTTTGACTTAAAACTATTTTGGAACTTTGTTTTTCAACTGGTAGAGCAATTGTATTCTTGTTTGTTGTGGGTTCAAAATATTTGTGTAAGCATAGTTGCGGGCTCTTCGTTTCCGTGTCTTCAGCATAGCATATTTGTATCCTTAATCTGACAAATAGACAAAGAAAATTTTAAATTTTAATGTCAGCGTTTTTCAGAAAGCAGTATAACTGTGTCATGTACTGGAGATCACCGCTTCCCAGAATGTCTCTAACGGGTACGTTCGGTTGTTTTCCTCGGGCCCGAAGGGAATCTATAAGCTCGGACCTAACACCACAGTATTCGGTACACGACCAAACAACATGCTCGATGTCATGGTAGCCATCGCCACAAACGCAGTGATTACTGTCTACAAGCCCTATACGAAAGAGATGCGTGTTTAACGTGTAGTGATTGGACATAAGTCTAGACATCACGCGAATGAAGTCCCGACCTACATCCAACCCCTTGAACCATGCTTTCGTCGATACCTTAGGAAAAATGGAATGTAGCCACCGTCCCAGTTCATCTGAGTTCCATGATGATTGCCAACTGTTGAGTGTTCTCTGACGCAAAATGCTATAAAATTCATCATAAGCAATTGGTCTTTCATAAATATCGCCATCAATAGCACCCACCTTAGCTAAAGAGTCAGCCTTTTCGTTACCCGGAATCGAGCAATGAGAAGGGACCCACGCTAAGGTAACCCGGTAATTTTTATCTGTTAAAGCACTTAAAAACCACCGTATTTTCCCCAGGAAATACGGGGTGTGCTTCACAGGCTTCATCGATCGCAGAGCCTCAATGGCACTGAGACTGTCTGTGAAGATGAAGTAGTGGTCTGTGGGTAGGGTTTCGATGATTCCAAGAGAGTACTGAATAGCAGCAAGTTCTGCGACGTACACGGAAGCAGGAGCATCGAGTTTGTAGGAGGCGGTAAAATTTTCGTGGAAAACACCGAAGCCAGTGGACTCATCTAGATTAGATCCGTCAGTGTAAAACCTTTTATCATAACTAACATGTTTGAACTTATTCGAAAAAATCTTAGGGATCTCTTGGGGTCGCAATTGATCCGGGATACCAGAAATGTCTTGTTTCATGGTGGTGTCGAAAAATATAGCATTATTAGAAGTATCTAAAAGTGCGACATTGGAGGAATCGTATGAAGAAGGATTAATATCTTGAGCCATATAGTCAAAATATAAAGTCATAAATCTGGATTGAAATTGAAGGTCGACCAACCTCTCGAAATTTTCAATTACTAATGGGTTCCTAACTGTGCATCGAATTAGCAACCGGTAAGAGAGATTCCAAAAACGATGTTTCAACGGAAGAATACCCGCTAACACTTCAAGACTCATCGTATGGGTCGACTGCATGCAACCCAAGGCAATACGCAAACAACGATATTGTATTCTCTCTAATTTTATAATGTGCGTGTTCGCGGCGGAGCGGAAGCAGAAACAGCCGTACTCAAGAACTGACAATATCGTTGTTTGGTAAAGCCTTAGAAGGTCTCCTGGGTGGGCTCCCCACCAGGTTCCGGTAATCGTACGAAGAAAGTTAATCCTCTGTTGGCATTTTCGTGTCAGATACCTAATATGACAAGCCCAGGTGCATTTAGAGTCGAACCAGACCCCGAGATATTTAGCGACTAAAACCTGAGAGATCGTTTTACCCGTTAGTAGGAGCTGCAGCTGAGCTGGGTTATGCTTCCTAGAAAAAACGACCAACTCAGTTTTCTCCGGAGAGAATTCGATACCCAGCTTAAGAGCCCATTCAGACAAATTGTCTAAGGTATCTTGCAATGGTCCTTGCAGATCGCTAGCCTCGCTACCAGTAATGGATACAACGCTATCGTCTGCAAGTTGCCTTAGCGTGCATGAATTTGCAAGACATTCATCGATGTCATTGACGTAAAAATTATATAAGAGAGGACTTAAACATGAGCCCTGGGGAAGGCCCATGTAACTAATTCGGGAAGTTGTCGAATCGCCATGTGAGAAATACATATGCTTTTCTGACAACAGATTGAGCAAAAAGTTATTCAAATTTAGTGAAAGTCCCTGCGAATGAAGTTTCGCGCTTAAAACTTCTACAGAGACAGAGTCAAAAGCCCCCTTAATATCCAAGAACGCAGAAGCCATTTGCTCTTTTCGAGCAAATGCGAGTTGAATTTCAGTAGAAAGCAACGCTAGGCAATCGTTCGTCCCTTTGCCCCGGCGAAAGCCAAATTGAGTATCTGAAAGTAAACCGTTTGTTTCGACCCATTTGTCTAACCGTAAGAGGATCATTTTCTCCATTAATTTCCGGAGGCAAGAGAGCATTGCAATCGGCCTATATGAATTGTGATCAGAGGCAGGTTTCCCGGGTTTCCGAATAGCAATGACTTTTACCTCCCTCCAGTCATGCGGAACAATATTTAGCTCAAGAAACTTGTTGAACAAGTCCAACAAGCGTCTTTTTGCAGAGTCGGGTAGATTCTTCAACAGGTTGAATTTTATTCTATCTAACCCTGGAGCCTTATTGTTGCACGACAGGAGAGCCATTGAAAATTCCAACATCGAAAATGGAGGCTCTTCCGTAGTTACTATAAACGCGTCGCGAAAGGTTTTCTGTTCCGGTACAGAGTCCGGACAGACCTTTTTGGCAAAATCGAGTATCCAGCGATCTGAATACTCCTCACTCTCATTCGAAACGTCACGGTTCCGCATGCGCCTGGCGGTATCCCAAAGAGTGCTCATCGCTGTTTCCCTCGACAACGCGTTTACGAACCGCCGCCAGTACCCGCGTTTTTTCGCCTTTACTAAGCTCTTCATCTGCCTGCCCAGTGCCTCGTACTTTCGTAGTAGGTTGACAGTGCCGTACTCCCGGTAGTCCTTATACGCCGCGGACCTTCGCGCGTACAGCTCAGAGCACTCTTTGTCCCACCATTTGTTGGGAGGGCGTTGTCTAATCGTTACCCCGGGTATCGGTTTCGTCTGAGCTTGCGTCGCGGCGTCGATTATCAAGCCAGCTAAGAACGCGTATTCTTCCTCCGGAGGAAGTTCCTCGTGAGTCTCGATAGATTCCGCTATAATAGACTCATAACGCTTCCAATCAATATTACGTGTAAGGTCGTAGGAAATATTGATTGGGTTCGGGGGAGTTGAACCATTAGCAATTGATATAACGATTGGAAGATGATCACTACCGTGGGGATCGTTGATTACTTTCCACTGGCAATCTAACGCTAGTGATGTCGAGCAGAGGGATAGGTCAAGCACGCTTTCACGTGCCGGAGGATTAGGTACGCGTGTCGCTTCCCCAGTATTCAAAACTGTCATATTGAAGTCGTCGATCAAGTTACAGATTAAAGAAGATCGGTTGTCGTCGTACAGCGACCCCCATAGCGAACAGTGAGAGTTAAAATCTCCCAAAATCAAAAAAGGTGCGGGAAGCAATTCTGCTATATCAAGGAGTTGCTTCTGTTCAATCCGCGCGGATGGGGGAATATATAACGAAACAAGGCAAAGGTCTTTTCCATTCATATTCGTTTGAATGGCAACAACTTCAATATTCGAGATCGAGGGGAGGTCAATTCTGAAAAAAGAATAGCACTTTTTGATCCCTAAAAGTACCCCTCCACCGTGTGAGTCTCGATCTCGACGAATGATGTTAAAATCGTGGAAATTAAGTTGGTCATTTGAATTGAGAAAAGTTTCACAAAGCGCGAACGCATCACAATTGTATGTGTTTATCAAATGTGAAAATAAATCAAATTTGGGGATGATACTTCTGCAGTTCCACTGTAACACAGTGACAAAATTCCTAACCTCTTTCAACGAATTAGTCATCGAAAGATACGATAGCTGAAATGAGGGGCCAAGTTGCTGTGAGTTGCTTCAAAAAGGTTTTCACTGTTGGGAGAAGGGCAAGAAGAATGTTTTGAAGGGGATCTGGTATGTTGAATGTTTTAAATATCCAGTCCACAATATCAGAGAATTTTATGAACCCTGTTTCTTTTATGTCTTCTGATCGAGAAATGGGTGCCCGAGGGGTTTTTGGTGCCCCAGGAAGCGGTGGGTACTCCTGGTTTGATTTGAAATTAAAACCGGGGGGTACTTGCTTCGGTTTTTCTTCACCGCTTCCTTTTTGTGTTGTCTTATTGGTCATTCCGCTAGGGGTTATCTTACGACCTTTACGAGAAAGATTAGGAGAGTTGAGCATTCTCCTCTTCCTAGATCCCTCTGGCAAGGCATAGGAACACCCTTCGACGGGATCGTCAGATGTACCCTCATCGGTTGGCAAAAAGGAAAAGATGTTTCCTGTCGAGGGTGGCTCAGCCCTCTTAAGCATTTCTGCAAAAGAGCGCTTTGATCGTTCCTTAAGGGAACGCTTAATTTTTTCCTCGCGCTGTTTGTACGCGGGACATGCCGGAAGGTCATGCCGAGTTCCCTCGCAATAAAGACACTTTTCAGTATCCCCACTGCAAGCGTTCTCAGCATGATTGCCTCCGCACTTGCTACAGCGTGCCTTGTTGCAGCAGTAGGTGGCTGTGTGACCTAACTGCTTACAGTTTTGGCAATGCATGACCCGCGGTACGAACAGGCGTACAGGTAGACGAACCCTGTCCAAGCGGACGTAGTTCGGCAGCGCGGATCCGGCGAATGTTACTCGGAAGGAATCCGAAGGGAGGAATTTCTTCTTCCCTTCTTCGATGGATACTGAATGCAATTGCTTGCAATCCAGTATCTTTACACTTTGCATCAAGGGGTTTTTAAAGCAGCCAACTCCATGACGCAAAATGTCATCGACAGTGAGATTCCCCTCGGTAACCACACCGTCGATTTCTACATCCTTGGCAGGGATGTACACGCGATACTCTCTCGTGAAGAGCTCGTAGCCAGCAATTTCGTTTGCTTGCTTCAAGCTACTCACGACAACTCGCAGTTTGTTCGGCCTCACCTTCGTAATCTCGGTTACGGCCGAAAAATGTTTTGCCAGGTCTTTGCCAATTTGGATAATATTCAATGGCTTCTTTATGGGCCGGAAAAAAACAACGTAGGGACCGCCAGCGGCATCTGGGTAAGCTTTTACCCGTACTTCCGGTACTCTTGGTACAGGACTTGGCAAAGGGGAGGGCACAGGGGAAGGTAGGGGTGTGCTGATGGGAGAAATTTCAATTTCTTCCCCGTTTGTTTCCACCTCCAGGAAAAGTTGCACCTGCATGTCGTCCATTTTGCGGGAGCGTTACGCTCTACCGCACACAAACGATAAATATTCGAATATGGGGGGGGGGGGGTTCAAGTAGTTGATGTTAAATTTTAAAAACAATTTTTCAATCTACAATGGATCAAATAAAAAAAAAAGACAGTAATACTAATACTAATAACAATAGTAATAATAATAATAATAATAATAATTATAGTAATAGTATTAATAATAACAATAATAATATCAATAATAATATTAATAATAATATTATAACATAGTAATAATATTGATAATAATAGTAAAAATTCTAAAGGTAATACTTCACCGAACGTCTAAGTCACGACCTCACGGCTGATAGTAGGATTAATCGAGCGTCTCCGCAGAACAAACAATGACGATCCAGCTTCGTGTTGAGACACAGTGGCCGTGTCCTACACGCGACCTTGTAGATGCCACTTGTAGTTGACTTCCACTCGCTCGATCGTATGATGGTCCGTGCTGCTAGCGGGGTAACAGCGGTGCGGGAGAATTATTCTTGCTGATATATCAGCTGCGTATCGAATCACTGGCGGGGTAGCCTGCCCCTACCAGTGTGCAGATGTTTCTGCCGATATATAACAGTCTATTGTTATTGCGCAGCACGAGAACTAATCGACAAAAAAACACCCGTACGATAACTCGTGTATTGTTATTTTGCGAACTCAAACGGAGATAAACAATTTGCGTCTAATCGAGACGAAAGCAAAACAACCACCCGTTTTAGCCGTGAATTAGAATATTAGAATATATAGTCATATTCACTCTCTCTATTGTTAATTAATTTAAACGTTATTTTACCGCTTGTCACACCACCCATAAGAACGCTATCGGATTATTCGCGATAGAAAATCGGAACATTTTATGGTTATCACCGATTACTTTTTACCGCCCATGTTCATCACTAATCATCATTTCCGAACAATTTTATACTTGTTCATTACCGCCATGAAAATGTATTTTTCACACCCCACACGGCTTAGCTGTGACCCTAAGCAGCCGATCGCGAACGTGACAAAAGAGCATCCAAAGCGACTAAATCACGGCCCACCATAAGTGCCGAGCCATGCCGCTATTGTTCGGGCGGTTGGTTTTGAATTCCTTTGATTGCTGTTGATCTTCCCAACCACGAACTTCGACTTTAGTGTATTGCAGTGCAGTGGCGCAGCGGAAGAGGCAATCGCGGCGAGTGAAAAAAATAATGAATTTATTAGACCACGGTCACGGGGAGCTGTACGAGGGATTCGTGCAGCAAGTTTCCGAATCGGGATGATGTGTGCCGTTTCCTTCTTACACGAATGGAGGGGTCGTCGGATAGCGCAGTTTCCCAGGAGATCATTCACGTTGTCCGCCGTGTTCAGGTTGCTTGCTGCCGTTTGTTCCCTAGCGTACGTTCTGCCGCAGTTACCGGGCTTGTTAACAGTTGTCGGTGTGTGGATCAGTGCAAAAATCTCGTCCGGGTTCATCTCGGGAAGCGCCCCCGGGGGTTTCGAGGAGTGGAGTGTGGAGTAGAGTTTTCTTTCGCTTGATATGTTTATGACGTAGATAATCTCATGATCAAGATCGGTGCATTTTGCTCTACTCTCGGCTTTTAGGGCGCAATCTTGCAACCCGTCTTGCAAGTATGTACTTTAACGTTGGAGGTGGGGAAACCTTGCTTCGCGAATACTGGTTTCTGTTCGTGCTGAGAAACGTTCAGCACAGTCAGATTTGCTCTTTTTCGCGATTTTGGAAAAAATGCAGAGTTTCAAACTTCCAGGACACCCTGCGAAACGTGGATGAATGTGTCGCAAAGCTTGCCGTGTTTCCTTCGGTTGTTAAAGAGGACTTCTCGGCCGGTTTGCCACTTACGGCCGTGACAGTGACTCTTTGTAGCGGTGGCCGCCGGGCGCGATCTGATCGCGGCGGCGCGTCCGCTCGGTTGCTTCGAATGCGCGTATGATGGCTTCAACTGGAGTGGAATGTGTGTAACTTCAAACGGAGCTAATCCCCGCGGCACCCTCCCGGCCCGTTGTCCGTAGTAGGACGCGAACATGTTTACCATTGGTGCGCGATGTTTGCGCTGCTAACGAGTTGTGTTGAGAAATTGCAACGAGAAACGTGCTTGACGGGCAAAAACGGAGATTTTGTACACATTGGTGATAGTACCGAATAGTATATCAAACACAAGAATGTAGATCAATGTATCTCTAATTATTTATTTATTTATTTTTTTCGCAGTGGTGGAACGTAACGCAGATGCGGATGTGGACCGCTTTAACTGGTATTCACGGGAAGGAGTTCACAATGAGAAGACGGATCTTAAGATTATTTTACTTACCGTAATCTGTGAACGTTTCCTGAAGTCACGAAAGTCGTATTACTTGTGCTCTGTTATAACGTTTTGACCTTGATATTAATCACTAATCTGTTCCTCTATTGACCGACAGAGTTTCTACACTTTAGTTTTTTTTTTTACTCACAATTCAAGTTACGGATCTGGATATTATGTACGGAAATCGGATCATAAATAATCGTCATACTATCTGTATAATAACGATTCGAACCTAACATCAATCTGTTTTTACATTGACCGCCGTACTTTCTAAACACCAAAGATAACAAAGTCGAGCATGTTTTAATTTATTATTCAAAGGTGTATGCTTACCTTTCCCGTACGAACATAATCCACCGGGCGAGATATCAAATGATGCCATTGTTGATTTTCGTTTGAAACCCAACCTGAAGGTGAAACGCATGCCAATTGCTTCCGTCATCCGGGAAACGAACCCAGGGCAGGCGATAGTCGTTAAACCGCCGCCACCAGCAGCACCTTCACCACCACCGCCGAGCCAGAGATGAAGAAGCTGAATGAGGCTGTTTAGTGGTTAATTCCAACCGGCTGTAGAAGTGAAAAGTTGAATGAGATCCATACCGCACGGAAACGGCTGCCGGAGCAAAAAAAAAAAAAGTTATAAACAAAACAAATCGTTTCGCTGTGAACCGAAGCAAAAAGTTTGCTCGTCGTCGCTGCTGTTCGTTAACGACTTTCAGCTCACCAGCGCCGTCGTCGCCGTTCTGTGTTGTATACACAAATATTTCTCTTTGGCGATCGCATGTGTACTCGCCATTAAACGCATTAAACCGGCTGTCGAATGTCTGCTTCCACTCGAAACCGGGAGGCGATAAAAAAATGAGGGAGAAAAATGCAAATAATAATAATAATAATACTAAAAACGCCAGAACAACACAGCGCTTGGTTGTTCTTGGCAAATCAAACGCTGAAACTTGTTGTATATTGACATTTCGGTAGGTGTGTCGCACCAAGAGGAAGCACAGTTTGCTGAACATGGGTAAAAGAATTGAACAAATATACTTATTCACCGTAGAGTGTATGTAGGTGGATTGGCATACTGTACGCATATAACTGCTAACAATCTTTAAAAGATTTTCTGTCCATTTTGGCCTTGAAATTCGGCTTAAAATTTGGGGTTTGTTAACTTGCACGATTTATCAAATCATCCATCATAAAGTCGTAGAAGGGGATTACGATTATAATACGCAGAAACGAATCCCTCACAACCAGGAAATGTTTCAGTTTTGCATCGATTTCTTTTTCAGTTGATGAGCAAAACTATGCATAAACAATTAACTGCGCGTGCTCTAATATCTACACAAGCTAAGATTGCGAACGCCCGAACCGGTGAATGTTTATTCGAGTCGGATCAGCCCCTGGCTTGGGTTATTTGCATTGGGTTCGTTGTTTACCCCAATCAATTAGTATTCGTACGATTTTTGTTTACACTGTTCTTGCTCCATGTGAAGTGATGATTCTGCTTTGTTGAACAAAATCCAATCCGCTCCGTGCGTAAATGTGAATTGCTGTTTTCATGATTTTTCACTTCATGGATCTTCACCAAAATTAGCCGTGATGTGAGTATAAGTAGGTATATGTTGTTTCAGCACACTCAAACAATTTGGTTGCGTTATTTGGTAATTTATGATATTTCATTCGTGGTGTTCTACCTAACAACCTTCTTACTGAATGCATTTCAATCGTCAATACATCGCTGGATGGGGGTGATGTCCAATAATATCTACGAGTGCTTTTTCGGTTACTATTCGTTCAGAGAAAATTTCAGGCATAATGCAAACTTTCATCAGATTATCTTGATATGTAATTTTTGAATACATAAAGTGGAGTATCCCTTAGCCTCAATTCAATTTCGAATTTCCTAAACTTTTTTTTTTCCTCATCTATAGTTTATTTGACACGGCACAAATACAATTCAATGTTTAACGGCGCCAATTATATCTGGTAGCTTACTTTCTAAAGTATCTTAATAACTAAGAGCAAATTTTTTGTCCTCGCTGCCGACTACGAGCTGAAACTAAATCTAACTTAAAGCTAGAATGTTTTGCATGAAAAGCACTGATTTGTTGTTTGATGGTTTTCCATCGCCATAGGTAAGCAGCATATTGAATATGTTCCGCTGCTGGGCCAAGATATTACGGACTGGCATATTGGGTTGTCTCCCTCGGGACCTGAGAGTATCGTGCGGGTCTAGTTGCTGTTTCCGGATCCGGGGTCTTAACGTGTTCTTGTCGTTTGGTTGGATGTAGGCGGAAGGGGATAGGACTAAACTGGGGCGTGGATGGATTTCAGGAAAACGTATATAAGGGACATGTAGGATAGGTCACGGCTTGCCAAGACATCACGAACAGGAACAGCCGACTGCCTACCTTCGGCCTGCAGGGAAGCTATTAATCTAGACCTGGCGTCACGGTATACAGGGCATGACCAAACAACGTGCTCTATGTCGTGATAACCTTCACCACAGGCACAGATACCACTCTCCCCGAGCCCAACACGACGGAGATGCGCGTCAAATCTATAGTGATTGGACATAAGCCGGGACATCACGCAAATGAAATCCCGACCTACATCCAACCCCTTGAACCACGGGTTCGTCGATACCTTGGGGATTATGGAATGTAACCACCTTCCCAGTTCCCCCTTGGTCCAAGAATTTTGCCAACTGATGATCGTATTCTGACGTACAAATGCGAAAAATTCATTAAAGGCAATTGGTCTTTCATAAATATCACCATTTGTTGCGCCCACCTTAGCCAAAGAGTCCGCTTTCTCATTACCCGGTATCGAGCAGTGAGAAGGGACCCACGCTAAGGTAATCTGAGTAGATTTTTCGGATAAAGCACTCAGATGTTCCCGTATTTTCCCCAGGAAATACGGAGAGTGCTTAACATCTTTCATCGATCGGAGAGCCTCAATGGAACTGAGACTGTCCGTAAAGATGAAATAATGGTCCGTGGGCATTTTTTCGATAATCCCTAGGGTGTACTGAATTGCAGCTAATTCTGCGACGTAAACAGAAGCAGGATTATCGAGCTTATGGGAGACGGTTAAATTGTTATTGAAGATACCGAAGCCAGTGGACCCATCAAGAAGTGATCCGTCAGTGTAGTACATATTGTCGCAGTTGATGTTTCGATATTTATTGGAAAAAAATTTGGGGATCTGCTGCACGCGTAAATGATCCGGGTTTCCACGAGTTTCTTCTATCATGGATGTATCGAAAAACACAGTAGAATCAGAAGTATTTGATAAGTCGACACGATTTGGAATATTCGAAGAAGGGTTAATATTTTGGGACATGTGATTGAAATACAATGTCATAAAACGGGTTTGAGAATTAAGTTCGATTAACCTTTCAAAATTTTCAATCACGGGACGGTTCAAGACCTCACATTTGATAAGAATACGAGAAGACAGGCTCCAGAAGCGGTTTTTCAATGGTAGTACTCCAGCTTAGACCTCCAAACTGATCGTATGGGTCGACTGCATGCAACCTAAGGCGATACGCAAACAACGATATTGTATTCGCTCCAGTTTGATCAAATGTGTGTTTGCTGCGGAGCGGAAGCAGAAACACCCGTATTCAATAACAGACAATATCGTTGTTTGGTAAAGCCTTATAAGGTCTCCTGGGTGGGCTCCCCACCATTGTCCGGTTATTGTACGAAGAAAATTTACTCTTTGTTGACATTTTTTCATCAGATACCTCACGTGACAACCCCAGGTGCTTTTAGAGTCGAACCAGACACCAAGATATTTGTGTACCAAAACCTGAGAATTCGTTTTACCCATTAATTGTGTTTGAAGCTGAGCAGGTTCATGCTTCCTAGAAAAAACTACTATCTCAGTCTTCTCCGGAGAGAATTCGATACCTAGCTGTAAAGCCCAAGCAGACAAATTGTCCAAGGTATCTTGCAATGGTCCTTGCAAATCGGCAGCTTTGGCTCCTGTAACAGAGATTACACTGTCGTCTGCAAGTTGTCTTATCGTGCATGAGTTTGCCAGACATTCGTCGATGTCATTTACATAAAAGTTGTAAAGAAGGGGGCTTAACCATGAGCCCTGGGGAAGACCCATGTAGCCAATGCGAAAAGTTGCCAAATCGCCGTGCGTAAAATGCATGTGCTTTTCGGACAACAAATTGTGCAAAAAATTGTTCAAAATTGGAGAAAATCCTTGTCGGTGAAGTTTACCCGAAAGAATGTCAATAGAAACGGAATCAAAAGCCCCCTTAATGTCCAAGAACGCAGACGCCATTTGTTCTTTGCGAGCATACGCCAGCTGAATATCTGTTGAAAGCAACGCAAGACAATCATTCGTCCCTTTGGCACGGCGGAAGCCAAATTGAGTATCTGATAGTAGACCATTTGATTCGACCCAGTGGTCTAAACGACGGAGTATCATTTTTTCCATCAATTTCCGGATACAGGATAGCATTGCAATCGGCCTATAAGAGTTGTGATCAGAAGCTGGTTTCCCTGGTTTTTGGATGGCGATCACCTTCACTTGCCTCCAATCCTGCGGTACAATATTTTGCTCCAGGAACTTATTGAACAAGTTCAACAAGCGCCTCTTGGCATTGCCGGGTAGATTCTTCAACAAGTTGAATTTGATTCTATCTAACCCAGACGCGTTATTGTTACAGGACAGGAGGGCAACTGAAAATTCTGCCATCGTAAAAGGTGATTCAATCGCGTCGTGGCCCGGAGACGCATCGCGAACAATGTTTTGCTCAGGAACAGAGTCCGGACATACTTTCCTGGCAAAATCAAATATCCACCTACTTGAAGACTCCTCGCTTTCGTTGACCGTTACGCGATTCCGCATTCTTCGGGCTGTGTTCCAAAGAGTGCTCATTGATGTCTCCCTCGACGTCTCGTTTACGAACCGATGCCAATATCCGCGTTTCTTTGCCTTAGTCAAGCTTTTAAACTTGGTATCAAGCTCCGAATAACGTTTAAAGTCGTCGGCATCGTCTGTATCCCGGAAGGTCAGATACGCGTTTGATCTTTGCGTGTAGACATCGGAGCACTCTTGGTCCCACCACGGAGTGGGAGGCCGTTCTTTGATCGTTACGCCGGGATATTTCTTCGTTTGGGCTTGCAACGCGGCGTCGAGAATCAAGCCCGCGAGGAGGTTGTATTCTTCAAGTGGTGGGTGATGTTGAATCGACTCGACCGCTTTTGAAATCATTTCCTCGTATAACTTCCAATCGACATTCCGTGTGAGGTCATACGGAATGTCGATTGGTCGCATGCGAGTTGAACCGTTAGTAATTGAAATAAGAATAGGCAGATGGTCGCTACCGTGAGGATCGAGGATTACCTTCCATGTGCAATCCAACCGTAGCGACGTCGAACATAAGGATAGATCCAAAGCGCTTGGGCGCGCTGGAGGTTTCGGGATACGTGTCATTTCACCGTTGTTTAAAATAGTCATGTCGAAGTCATCGCAAAGGTTATAGATTAAAGAGGAGCGGTTATCATTGTAAGGGGAACCCCAAGCCACGCCATGAGAGTTGAAGTCTCCCAAAATCAAACGTGGTGAGGGAAGAAGTTCTATTAAATCAAAGAGCAGCCGTTGCCCAACCTGTGCTCTGGGAGGAATATATATTGAGGCAATACAAAGCTCTTTACCTTGTATTGTCATTTGACATGCGACAACTTCGATGCCTGGAATCGAGGGGAGGTTAATACGATAGAAAGAATAGCACTTTTTAATCCCTAAAAGTACTCCTCCATATGAGGTGTCTCGATCAAGGCGAATAATATTAAAATGATGGAAGTTGAGATCAATATTTGAAGTAAGCCAAGTTTCACAAAGGGAAAATGCATCGCATTTGTTTTTATTTATCAAAACTTTAAACGGATCAATTTTTGGTAGAATACTTCTACAATTCCACTGTAAGACAGAGATAGAATCCTTTATATACGCAGTTGAATTAGGCATCGAAGGATACAATCGCTGCAAGGAGGGGCCATTGGGCAGTCAACTGCTTCAAAAATGATCTAACTGTTTGGAGGAATGCTGTAAGAAAAATTTTAATTGGATCGGGTACATTGAAATTTTCAAAAATCCAGACCACAATGTCAGAAAATTTCACTAATCCAGAGTTTGTTTCATCAACTGGATGTGCAAAAGGAACAACTGGGGTTTTAGATGTTCCTGGCAGTGCTGGGAACTCCTTCTGGGACTTTAAATTTGCAAGCCCAGGAGGAGTTTGCTTCGGTTTTTCCGCAGCACTGTTTGGTTTGTTCGTACTTTTCATTACACTTTGGGAAATCTTAGGACCTTTACGGGGAAGTTTAGGAGAAGAAACATTTTTCCTCTTCCTAGACTCCCCAGGATTGGCATAAGATGTTCCCGCTGATGAATCGTCAGAATCGGTTTCATCGGAGGGCAACAGATCAAAGGGGTTCGATGTTATGGTAGAAGTGGTCACGGTCTCCTTCAGCATCTCAGCGTAAGAACGCTTTGAACGCTCCTTAAGTGACCGCTTGATTTTATCTCTGCGCTGCATGTACACCGGGCATGTGGAGAGCTCATGCTGGTTTTCCCCACAGTAAATACATTTTTCAGCATTAACACTGCAAGAATCTTCCGCATGAGTCTCCCCATACTTGCTACATCGTGCCTTATTGCAGCAGTAGGCGGCTGTGTGGCCTTACTGCTTGCAATTGGTGCAATTCATAACACGGGGTACATACAATCGCATAGGCAGACGAACCCGGTCGATCGAGACGTGGCTAGGGAGTGCAGATCCGGCAAACGTAACGCGAAACGAGTCTGACGGAGTGTAAACTTTTTTACCGCCGACGAGAGACATGGACCGCAATTGCTTACAATCCAAAATCTTCGCCTGTGTTTCGGTATTTTTGAAGCAACCGGTTGCGCTTTTTAGGATACACTCGACAGACAGACTCGAATCGGTTATGACACCGTCGATCTTCACGTCTCGTGCGGGTATGTAGACGCGATACTCGCGTGTGAAGAGCTCAGAGCAAGCGATAGCATTGGCCTGTGCCAGATCACTGACCACGACACGGAGCTTGTTAGGTCGGACCTTTGAAATTTCGGTCACGGCCTTGTACCCCTTCGTCAGGTCTTTAGCAATTTGCAGTATGTTTAAACGCTTTGAATTCACTCCTGCCTTTGGACGAAAATAAACAGTATAGCTGCCCTGTTGAGATCCGTCCGGGTAAAGCCTGGGGCGAGGGGGGACTGGAGAATGAACAGGGGAGGGGGTAACAGAAGGGTCAGGGTCAGGGGGGTTCGGGGATGGTGGCACGGGAGGCGAGGGATCTATATCCATTGCGCTAAATGTAGCGCACTAGCGCCGACAAGAACACGTACCTCTTTACTTCTTCCTTCCAGCAGTGGTTGTCCGATCGTTCGAAGCTGCACCCAAAGCAGCCAGCAGCACCAGTACAGCAGCACCAATACAGCCACCAGCAGTGAGCCGGGTGTGAGATCACTCAGCACAGCGACACGGACTCGACTGTCAACTGATGGGCTTGGATTAAAAAGATCTATTCACGGTGCACAGATCAAAACTGCAGCTGGTATTTTGCACCAATACAGCCAAAGTTGTGAGCCAGGTACAGAACGTATCGACACAACTCACAATCTAGTTGGGCTTTAGCGCGAATAATACACTCTTTTGTTTGGCTATTCGTACACACGGACCGGATTGTAATAGAACGACCACTTTGCACGTCCGTTTCTGTCGAGTGTTCGACGCGGAATGAAAAACTTTTTTTTAAATGAGGAGGATTGTTAGTAATTTAGGTTTTTATGATAAATATTAGTAAATAATGAATATGTGTGTCAAATCACAAATGGTGACTTCTTAACACGATTAGAAAAATTCGAATTGTTAGGATTTGTTTGCTTTCTCAATTAGGACTTATCATTCGAAGGGATTTAAACCTACTTGTCAAAAAAGGGTAATAAACTTACAACTAACTTAATTGCTAAGTGGAAATGTGGATTCCGGGTTTTTCACTAAAAAATCACCGCTGGGCCAACGATTTGAAATATAGCATTTCTTTTGTAAAATTGGTCAACAAAGCGATTGGTGATGGTTTCATTTTGGGCAGGGCACGGGAAATGGTCTATTTTGCCTCTTTTCACCCTGTTTTCACGTGTTTTTGAAAATATAGACTCTTTCCTGTGCCCTGCACAGAATGAAAATATCACCAATCGATTTATTGACCAATTTTACATAAGAAATGCTATATTTGAGGTTGCCAGCCCAGCGGTTTCTAATTAGAGGGGATTTGGTTCCATTTTTCTCAGTGTGCAACGTTTCAAACTTAAAACAAATTCACAGTTTGGGTCGAGGAATCAAAGATTTGAGTCGTAAGGCTTAGATCAAGTGTCAGTCCTCAAGTTCAGCACTCTAAATATCGGATCATTCTATGTTCCAACTCTCACATCCTAAGTTTTGTAATCATATTCTAGCCTTCCCTTGCACCATACTTACGTCGATAACACATGATATGCTTAACTGCCTTCCAATGTCGTCTTCCAGGATTCATGGAGAATGGACTCAACAAGTTAACAGCAAAGCCTATGTCTGGCCTTGCTACTTGAGTTGCATACAGTATTGATCTAACTGCCTCTGAACGGAACAATTTTCATCACCTGTATTTCTTCCGGGGTCGTGGGACAAATAGACTTATCAAGCTTCATTCCGTGGTCCATAGGAGTTGCAACAGGTCTGGAATTCTCCATATGAAATCTCTTGAGAACGTTTCGGGTATAGTTTTGTTGGTCAAGAGAAAGTTAACCGTTTTCTCGATCACGGGTTATCTGCAGTCCGCGACAATATTTTGTCTCTCCAAGATTCTTCATTTTGAATCGGGAATTCAGGTTAGATTTAAGCTTACTTTTGAGTTCTACATCGATTGTGAACAGGAGAAAATCGGCACATAGATCGTCACGAAAAACATTTTCCATCCTTCATGATAAAATATAAACATGGATCCATACTGGAACGAATTCAGGCCGAATTCTTCGAGTGCTTTATCTAGTTGGGTGTTCCATACCAAACTTGATTGTTTCAGTCTATACAAGGCCCTTTGCAATTTGCATACCTCCATGAGAACTTTGAGGTTGTTCCATATATAGGGTAGATAACATATTTCAAGCAGCTTTAGGTGCCGCCTGCGTATTGCGAAATCTCTAATACTCGAAATCTGTAAGGTGAAATACAAACAGAAGTACATCCATTCGTTCTCTATCCTTTTCTCTGTCAGCACTTGTTTTCAGATTCTAAAACCGATTTGGCAAACTTCAACAATAATCAATTAAAGTCCCCTATCCAGGGCCACTATTCCAATCACCTCGAACCATTTAGGCAGTTTGCATCTGTTTTGCAGGGGATTTTTTCAGCATCCAAATAGCACTTGAATAGCTGCAATTTTAGTTGGCTTTTTTCGTTTGACGTTTTTTCAAAGATTTTTCTGTGTTGAACGGTATCTTATGTATTCGTAAGACAGCTAGTTAATCAGAGTTTTCGTCCTCATATTGATAAAAAATCAGGAGGTTGACGCCCGTTTATTTCGACTGATTAAAATGGGCGCCACTGCTTAAGCCGTTCCTTACCCTATGTCCTCGTCCTTCAGTTTTCCTTCAGGAATATTGTAACTGCATTTAATAATTTTTCAATAACCGCCTTATCATACTAACAACTTTGTATAAGAACGTTTTTCTCTAAAACATTGCTATAGAGCTCTGGACCCAAATTACCCCCTAAATTTGGTTTCAGGATCATTGTGCATGTGCATTGGTCTAAGACGACGCAAAAAGAAATTCGTGCACTGGAAGGGAACGAGACATGGTTCCTGAATGATTTACAAGACCAAACATTGTAAAAGAATGTTTCCAGCGAGCTGGCATCGACTACAATGAAGTATATTCCCCGAAGGTAGGTACTTTTCGGTTTTTGATGGCAATGGTTGTTCAGTATGATCTCGACATCAAACCAGTTGATCGATTTTCAATCTTTTTGGATCAAATTAAAGGTAATTATTTCTAGTTTCAAGAAAAAATACCAAAAAAATAAATCTGTGTGCTTATATAAAATGATTGAAATTTTTGTCATGTTTTAAAATTGAATGTACTCAAATTTAAAAAATAACATATTTTTAAAAATTCCTCCCATTATAGAGTCAAGTATGCCGTTCAAAATGAGACCAATAGATAATTTTTATGTTTGCCTCAAAAAGAAAGACAAACAAAGGAAAAATGCATATTTTTTATGAGATATTAAAACTTTTAGTAGAATTGAGATATCTACAATATCATTATTGTAAATTGTTTTTCTTAAAATAATTTAAAAGTCGTTCAATGTCAGTTTTAAGGTGAAACTTAAAATAAAGAAGTAAAGAAGAGCGCAAAAAGTGTTTTTTCAATATAAATCGGTTTTTTTCAAAGATAGAGAAAAACTTTTATTTACAAAGTTACTTAAAATTAATGGAACTATAACATTGTAGAATAAATTTTTCTTCTATCTACAAAGATAAAAAACTTAGATACTTTATTGCATAGAAAATTTTGGTCACCCTAATTTTTGATAATTTTCCAATAACCGCTTTATCATATGTAACAACTTTGTAGAAGAAAGTTTTTCTCCAAAATATTGCTATCGAGCTCTAGACCCAAATTTCCCCCTAAATTTTGTTTCTGGACCATTATGCAATGGTGATGGTATACACACTTAGTTTTTTCTACCGAACTCAGTAATATTTTTAACGAGTTCTCAACAGCGGAGCCATCAGCAATCTGTTCAGTAATTTATTTGCTTGACGAGTGTTCGGTAATTTACCATTCTCGCTGAAACGTCAAACATAGAAGATAGCTCAGTAAAAATTTACGAAGCGTTCATCAAAAATTGCTGCATGAGTCGGTATCTGCAAAGCTGACTATTCGTCACGAATTATCGAGCGTTCTGTAAATTTACAAAGCTGACGATTCGTCACAAATTACCGAGCGTTCTGTAAATGTAAAGCTCTTTCATGTTTACGAGAGAAATATAAATACGACCATTGTGATAGTAGTGAATAATTTTTTAAAGGTATTTCGGATTGTTTGGATCGATTGTACTGGTGTTCCCAGTACATTCGAGTAAAAACTTGATACGTGTAATGTTATAATGAATATGGGCTTTTTACTGCAGGCTTCTAATAAACTTCTCTCCTGTGGTGGAAAAATTTCCAACGCCAAACAATCTTGCCATTATAAATAAAAAAATTGCTTATCAGCCGATTGCGATGTGACATTAATAAAATAATAAAATTTAAAAAATAATTCGATGTTTTATTAAAATGTCCCCATCTATGTCTACTCGACGATTTTTCCACAAAATGGTACCGCAATTCGGTTTAGTGTAAAGCACCGGTACGTCCAAGTTCATGTTTGCAGGGAACGGATCATCAGGCTGGAAAAAATGATATTATTTAGGCTTATTTATACAAGTTCTCTGGGTGTTATTATTTGGATTTGGCTTAGGTAAGAGCTAAGGTTTTGATAGGAGAAGTGAGCATTGAATGTGAGAACAAAAAATGCATAAAAATTAAGTGAATTACTAAGAAATTATGGCAGTTTAGTCCAAACTACAGAAAAAAGTAAATTGTACTAATAATATGTACTACCTGTAACGGTTCAATGATTCCTTTCAAAGGATTTTCTCTCCCTTGTATAGCGTCTTTTATGCGCTTCACTCCTCGGGTTGGGTTTTGTTTGCGTATAATGGCAAAAGTTCTCAGCACATCTAAGCCACAGAAACAAAAATATATAAATTACATAAATAATCAATTAATATCATACCGTTCGAAATGTTGAGATAGGCATCGTGATAAATCTGAAGTATTTTCGGTTTAATACTTTCAAACTCTTCTGCAAATTTTTTTGCACTTGGCATTAGCATGGCAAATCCAACTCAATCTGAATTTAGCGTTAAGTCAGAAATATTCTAGTGAACTCAATTTGAAATTAAGCGTTGGGCGAAAAAAAAAATGTAAAAAGGACGCGTATGCAAATCGAACGAAGCAAATAGAAGAAAATTAAAGAAAGGAACAAACCCGCTCGATTTGTTAAAACATAACACATGCTGTTCTAAGAACTATAGCCTAGATTTACATACATTTCAAACAGCCTTTCATTAAATTACCATTAATCCATTGAATGCAGAAAAAACCGGATACTCATCCATGTAAACATCTATTTTCGATTGTTGTCGGATTACGTTTCTCTCATCAAATGTAATCTGCCAAAGCTCAACCGCTCTCTCTTTTGTCTTCGGACTGGGACATAAAAATTTCAGTTCTAGTCTCTGCAAGTAAAAATAAGCGTTATTCTCTAACAAAAATCGATTACTCGAAAAGGACATCAAACTCTTCAAAAATGAAGACATGTAATCATGATAAAAGGATTTTTCTAATTATATACACGACTTTTATCTTGAACAATTTTTTTTTTCAAGTTGAAACATTTCGTCGATTTGTACTACAAAAGTACTCAAATAATAATAATAATATAATGGTCATTCTCACCATTTCCTCTATATTTTCAATTATAGTTTGGGTGGACGCAAGAGGATCAGTGATCGTATCGGACTGAGTCTTTAATATAACTCGCCGAACCTTCCTTTCGCCTGATTTTCGCGCAAGATATTCCATATGGTAATGTAATCGGCCAGAATGCTTGTGTCTTCCACGAGCGTTTGCGTGGAACCACAAAGCCTGGGGCACATCGGAAGAAGAAGACGCCAAAGTTGGATACGATATAACTAATGATTGAGCAAGAAGATTTTTATAAAATGCAGAGAAGTGTCTGAAACAATCAAAAATAAAATACGAATAAAATTAACAATATTACACATACTTACAATCCATAATTTAACCGAAGATAATCGCATAAAATTTTCTTCTTAAACAAGATTCATCCGGGCTAATTGCGTTTTTTGAAACTTCCATCAATTCTTTTCCAGCTCTAGTTTTGTCGAAAATAGTGTCAATATTGATAATCTAAAATTAAACCGTATGAAATTCATAAAATTAGCTTCAGATTAAGTCTAACCTAATCAGAAAAATCTTACAATAAACGGGTTGGAGTTATAACTGGAAAATCTCTTGCTCAATTTGTTATCCTTTACCGTTATTGTCCGTTTCTTTAAAAACAAAACTCGCCGAATTCGTCGCAAAAATTGTCGCCATGAAATTTGTATAGCGACCGTTTCTGCGACGAATGGGGTGTTTTTTTGTTTTAAAAGAAACAAACAATACGCCCTTTAATTGATTAATAATAATATATTATAAGGGCATCTTTAACGGTGTACTTCTATACCCCGTTTGGCAGCGCTCTCTCATCACTTCATACCGTGCCGGTCGCTGATAAACGCGCTAGAGAAATAGTAGCTGGGCCTCCGGCAAGCACTGCGCTCTCGAATTTCGCAGCCTGATAGCAGCGCTGCTAAAGGTTTATGCTGGAAAACAGATACGATAGCAACCGGTGTGAAAACGGGTGAGTGGGCAAAATCGATAAGTATCGATTCCAGGATGCAGCAAGCCGTTTCACCTAACTTTTGATATCGACAGTATCGATAATAGTATCGCCCACCCCGTCACTTGTATTCCAAATGCATTGCAAAACAAATATTTATGTCAAAGAATTAAAACCTTATATTTATTTCTACATTATAAAATGGCACAAGTGATCACTCGCATTAAGGACAAGTGACTAGAGCACTTATTTCTGCAAACATTTCTGGGAAGAGCGATTCGTATAAAATATTTATTCTATTTTAGTACCGGTTTTTTTTCAGATGATATCAAAACATTCAATATTTCCGTCACATATAATAACTTACTTTGTCAAGGAATATTTCTTTGTATGGATTAGAGTTAGATGAATCGTCAATCGTTTCATAAGGTGAGTCAATAATTGCATTGAACGAACTTTTCGAATAACTGCTTCCTAACTTTTCTTCGATGATGATATCATTTAAATATTCTTCCTGCATTCGTTCAATTTTTTTTTTTAGTTTTCGTTTTCAATTTTAGCCGTATAAAATCTCTCTCCTTGAGGTCTAAAAACGTTTCAAGGTCATCGATTCTTTCAGCAACTGGAATAAATGAAAAAAGGCTGGTTATTTTTAGGTCGTATTTTGTGTGAAATGTAAAGTACTTATAATACTAATAATCTTGATTAAAAAATCGTCGCGATATGAACTTCTTATCATTGTTCTCTGCTGTCCATAAGGAAAATGTAGTATGCTGATAAACATCATGAAAATTTAAGAAACTGTTCTGTGCTAATATTTCTACTTCATATGCTTGTAGAAATTCATCGTAACCGACGGTATTACAGGTTTGAAGCAAGAGGCAGACTGTGTTATCAAACTGCACCAGTTCTTGTATTATACCGTAAGATGGAAAAAACATATTGTGATGAGTTTTCAGGGCTACAATCAGATTTTTTCGAAATTCTATTCCATTAAAAGTAACAGATTTCGGACAACTTACAACTGCAATATGTTGTGGTAAGAATATATGGCTTTATGTATGTTCTTTTAGCTTCACTGGTCCCGATGAGAAAGTGAGTTTATCGCGGAAAGGATTATCGATCTCATCTACCACCATTCTAAAGCATTGCCGCTCTCCTATGCTTTTGCAGATGTTTTTGAAATTCCGACAAGTAGCTGCCTGCCCTTTTAGTGGTTTATTTTTTTGTTCAAATGTTAAACAATTATACTGCTTCATGATTCCACTTTTTCGTATACATTCAACATAATGCAATAGATGATGACTTTTGTTAATGCGTTTTTCAAAGTTTTTGTAGAATACATCGTTATAAATACGTATATGTTCATCTAACTATATTAACATGTCTTCGGATACTGTTGGAGATAACAAAATTCTGCTAATATTAATTAAATGGCCGATTATTTGCATTAGTTTACATTCCGATGAAACTTTATGGCCAAATAAAAAAGGAAAGGCTCTGAGGAATAAAAAATACTGAGCTGCCGTTTGCCTCATTTTGTGCTGGTTGGGTTTAAAAAGCATATCATTTGTGATATTGGCTGATGGGCGATTTTTTCGGTCTACGTAGCCATAATTAAACGTACTAATGCGATGATTTATATAATCCTTAGTTAAGCCAGGTACTTTTTGCTTCACATAACGGCCTAACACCAATTGCAGAGTCAGTGGGATTATTCCTTCACCAAGATCATGCATGACATCCAATGCCCAATTGGTTGTGACGTGGAAGTTTTCGAATTCGTTTAAAATACTACCAGTTGATTTCAGGCCACATTCAGCAGGTTTAATAAGAGCATTTTGTACAGCATATAGATTCGCATCATACCATTCAATTGTACGATGTGGGAACTTCGTCGTGGGAGTTTTTTGAAATGAGGGTCGATCAATTGTACAAATTCTACAAAAATATGTAGCACTTGGTCCTAGCAATCCGAATATATCGTGTGCCGCTAGCGTATCTCCACAAAATATGGTCACTGTAGCTCTCAGTTGGAATTTTTCATTTCCGTAAAAAACATCAACGCCTGTTTGCAGCTGTTTCAAATCTGCGATTAAAGGTTCCATACTTCTGGTAAATCCATGCTTTTTTGTTGTGCTGGACAGTGCATAAATTACCGGGAAAATAGATTTCGGTGTACTATTCCATTTATCTGGAAAATTTTGGATTTTAAAGCAAAAATTGGAAATTTTGTTTTTTCCAGCTCTTGAGCTGAATGCATTCCCTAATTTCACGTCATCCTCGTATATTGATAAACGGATTGCATTCGGGTGCTGTTTGAAAAAGATACAGGATCCGAAAGTCTCTCCCGATTCGAATGAACCATATTCTTTTATGCATGAGGTTTCTGTGTCATGATTCTCGCTCAGAATGTTGCGAGTCTTAGGGTTTCTGAATATCATTTTCAGAGTTTCTATAATAGGAATGTATAAAAAGGTGTCATTTACTGTAACAGCCTTCGAGATCCCGTTGGAATGGCGCACCACAGTTCGACTTCCTACACATTTTTCAACTGGTCGTGGTAAATTTCCTACTAATGATTTTAGAAACTTCTGCTGCGACATTTTTGATTTGATTTTTTTGAATAAATTTAAACAACGAAATTTATTAATGAAACTCAAAGTAGTTGAATTACGCAAATCGACATTGTTACATTGAAGAAACGAGACAGTACACTTCTCTAAATAAGTGGTTAGGTGATTAACGACGTTTTCGCAAATATTGATAGCTTCCATAATTTTACACCGAGGAAGTCCAGAATCAGCAGCAAGACGACATATGCTGACTGAAATAATTTGCATTATTTCTTCTATCGTTTTATTATCGTCGTCTTCAAATTCATCGTCAAGAATTTCTTCAGCCTGATATACTGGCATATCATAAAAATGTTGTGTCGAAATGTCGGCAGAAAGAGTTTTTGTACTTATTGATCTTTTGTGTTTCTCAGTTATATGTCGTTTTAAAGAAGTGAAATGATGGTATCGCATGGTACACATGGGATAAGTACAATCGTAATAGATAGAATCTGGGGTGAAATCATTGTTGCGGATGTGCCATGATACATGACGCCCAAGTTCTTCTACATAGCCGCTTACTTTTCTACCACAAAAAAAGCAAGCAATGGCATCAATAGCCAAACCATTTAACTAAAATACACAAAAACGTACATATTTAATAAATAATAACTTACTGAATAGATCGTGTACCTCCACGTCGTCTTCTTGTAGATTAGATAGTACGATATCCATTTTAAATTTATTTGAAAATTACACGCGACACACTTTGAAAACGCAGCTTCGAAACTCTTTGAATATTTGAAAATGGCGGACTTTTGATGTTTCGTTTTGACAGATGCAGAAAAATTGCCGAACAGTATAGTAAAAAACAACAAAACATCAGTAAATCAATTGAAATGTTTTCAGCAACACCTAGGTAGGTGCTGACAGATCGTCAAATATTTACCGAACTTTATGAAAGTGCAGAACATACTTTAGTTTACAGAAAAGGTCAGTGATATTTTTTGCTGAGCTCGTCAAGTACCTTTTGTATAACGGTAATCCGGTAAAAATTTTAACCGACATCAGTTATTTTCGAGGAAATTACAAAATGATCAGTATTTTTTCAAATTTACTGAGCGTGACCGTAATAAAAATTACTGAACAATTAAAACGAGGATAAGTGTGTACCCGCTTTAGTGCCTCAGTGTAACTTGTTGAATCACCATCATCAACAGCATCAGCATCATTATTAAAGCTACACTGTTGGGAAAAAGTCTGAACAGTAGATGATCAGCTGGTCTTATAAATTACTGTGGGAGCGCATCACCAGGCGCTATATTGCTTTGGGAACCATCTTGGTTGTTGGCTGGATCCTGGAGTTCATGGTCGACTGCAGTAATCCTTCTTCTTGAACCGTTAATAAGTTTCCAATTTGCGTAACATCATTATATGTTTTGTACCAAGCAAATAGCTGCATGAACTCAACAAAACCTGGTTGCTTTTTCTTCGCTTTATTTGCTTAAGGTTTTCAATCATTTCTGCTAAATACTTTCAAAAAAGGATCAATAGCAGTGTAGCTTCCTCCTGTAAACCGAGTTGAATATCAAGTAAAAGTAAAAAAGTTAGGCCGAATAGGTAAATAATCAGTTATTGTATTAAGTAACCTCATCGGACACTCTAAATAAGCGGTTTGAACAAGGAAAAACCAATAAAAACATACCAATCTTCATGTTCATGTGTCCCAATCGTTTGTGCCAAATATTGAAATCGACCTCGAAAAACAAATTTTTCATCTGCCCTTTTTCTGCCGTTCCTGATGCTATAACATCACCGTGAACACAACCGTTAATCCTTTCTTGCAAATCTTGCTGATTGACAACAAACTGGTTGCCAGATCAGGGACGAGTCACACATCCTGAACTCGACGAACCCTTTGGCAACTTACTTGTTGGACTGACTGTTCGCCGTGTCGATGATCTTAACCGAAACTTTTTGCTTCTTGAAACCTGCTGAAACGAAGTACCATTCGTCTTCGTTTTCTTCGTATTTTAGCTTTCATGGTGTGTGCCGTCAACAATAACGACGCCAACCACTGATCGTTCACCTCGAATCCAATTTCGCTTAGATTCTGAGATGTTGTTGCCAATTCGTCGAAACTTAGGAGTGATTATGGATTCTGAACAACAACAATATCGCACGCTAGCCTGGAGGACTAATAGTGGTCTCGATCAAATAGATTAGTTGAGAGAATTCGTTATCGATATTGTTTTTGGCACATTTTGCATGTTGTAGGATAAGTACAACCGTGACCGAGTGCTGAGTCGAGAAAATTTCTAGCTCGAAGAGATCCTCGACCTGATCGGAATCGAACCCGACATACAATCTACAATACAATCGGAAATAAAGCCAATAGTATGCTAAGTTTTATAACGAGGTTCAGCTACGATTTCAATGACCCGTAAACTATAAAAACTCTTTCTGTTGTATTTGTTAGATCTTTTCAGATTATTGTAGTGTTGTTTTGCCGCCTTATTAAGACGTCCATTCCAATATAATCGAATCCGTACAAAAACAGTTTTTGCTTCATGCTCCAAGGAACTCATTTTGTATCCCATCTTATGATTCGCGTAGCATGCTCATCATTATAGAAACACTTGAAAAAAGAAAAGATATCGCTTTGGTCCCACGGAGGCGAGACATTATTTTGGCCGGACCTGACAATAACGTTGATTTTGTACCAAAAACCACCAACTCCCCACGTTCACCAGAGATTCGTCCGATGTTTACGAACGAGTTGGAGTTATAAAAAGAATGGATGAAAGTGACCAGAAAGGTCGGCTCCACTATTGCACAAAATGTAATCTGGATCTTAAGGAAAATGTGCGGGCGTTCAGCGATGGAAAGTAAATTGAATAAAGTAATTAGGCCGAAACATAATCCATATGTATTAGTTAATTCTCTGAAAGTATCACGAAAATCCGACTGAAAATACATTTTTGGCGAACATTTCCGTCTGGTTCGTTTCTTTCGAGTACAGGCCTTACACGCTCATTAAGAACGCGAAAAATCTTTGTATCGCATTCTCATAGAACAGAATATGCTATGAGCCAGTTAGTAGTATAATGAGTCTTTTTAATAAACTTGAAGTTATTGATTTATCGATGTTACGAAGTGTGCTTAGAAAAGAATTGAACGCCCGAATTATTATATAATAACTAGTCTCCAATGATTGACGCAAATGAATAAATAAATGAAATACTAGCACTAATAATTCACTTCAAATTCAAAGTGTGTGCGATATTTTTAAACATTATCGAATTTCACATGCTCCAAAGAAATTACGAAGAAAAAAAGCTCTAGACAATTTGGCATAAACAAACTTCCTCATTCTTCTTAAGGTTATATATATTTAAAAGGAAAAGTTGAATGTACACTGCTCGCCATAAGTTTGGAATTAGGGTAGGGAACATATTCTAAGCAGCTTTAGGAACCGCCTATGTATTCAGACGAAATACTCGAAATGTGTTGGGTGAAACTCAAACAGTAGTATATCAATCTGTTCTCTATCGTTTTCTCTGTCATAACTTTTTTTCAGGTTGTAAAACTAAGTTAGCAAACTTTAACAATCATCAATCAAAGTTACAAATCGAGGGACACTATTCCAATCACCCCGAACCTATTTCAAGCAGTTTCTATTTGTTTTTTTCTTATTTTCGCTTATTTTCCGTCGGTCTAGTTTCGCCACTGTTGTTGTGCCAATCACCGACACCCAGGGAGGCGACTCCACCCAGGACCCCCCTTTTAAAATAGGTGCTACTGCTTAAACCGTTCCCTACCCTACTTCATTGAATATTGCAACACTCCGTTTGACGTAAAATTTTCCGAAGAATACGATGAAACCATCAAAATTAAAATAAAATTAGCTGTATTTGCCAAAAATGCAAATTTAGTTTTCAAATATAAAAAATATTTATCTGGCAACACTTCCGGTAAAAAGTTATATTTTTTCTGGATTCCTTGGTTTATTTTCTTGAAAAATCATCTATCAGTATTTTTCGGACATCTTACGGCTATAAGTTATAAAATAAATTAATTACGAAATTTACAACTATTTTCGTAAAAATGTTATATCTCGAGATTTGCTCATATTATCTCGGGATGATAGTTGTTTTATACGTGAAATTTTCCAAGAAACACGATGAAATTATCAAATTTTAAAATTTTAAAAATCATCTATCGGTATTTTCCGGGTTTGTGCTTTTTCGTGGTCACTTCGTATGGAATGACCCATAATGAAATTCAAAAATTTAGTTATAATAGGTAATTGCAATCTTTTGAGAATGATTAGACCAATAAATAATTAATTATAAGATATTTGGTATCATGTTGGTGGGCAAAATGTTTCAGTTGGCAGGCTTCGAAAATTGATAAAGTTTTTTAAATAAAGTACAACCCCACGAAAAATTGTCGTGAAAGTGCTGGAATATGAAACAAACCTATTTGATTTTGATGGAGCTCTATATATTATTCTGACTTCTAACATGTTGTCTTTAGACGAGTTGAATATGCACTGAGTTTAAATTTTCTTGCCCATGAAGTGAACAACTTGTAAAAATGGCGTTAGTAACATTACATAAAGAAAATGAATAACTTCTTTAAAATTATTAAAACGGCTAAACATACAGGTGTGTTCATTAAGAACATTTCTAATTTATGTATTTTACATCAGAAATCTTTATTCAGAGTCTAAATACCTACACAGCTCACATAAAATAAATACGAATTTTGAAAATGTACAACAATTTGCTCTTCTGAAAATTGAAAAATATTTTTTTACCATCTTGTAATCAATTTTAAATGTTTCTCAATGACATCAATTCATTATCATGTTCACATCATGGTTCACAAAAATAAAAAAAATTATAAAAACATGCTATTTTTTTGCGAATTTATTCACTATATAAAATTTGCAGCCTTTTTTGAAGAAATATTTTTTTTAAGCATAGGATTTAATTTCCTACAAATGCCATAAATTTGAGTGAGATACTATTCTCAAGAAATTTCATCAACTCAACCTTACTCTTTTGTAAAATATAACGTTCGAGTCAAAATGGTTCCAACACCTGTGAAAGGTGTTTTGTTGTGTACTTATTTTCCGTGAAATTGTGGAAATAGGAAAAAATAGGAATTTTTAGATAGAATATCAGAAATAATTATAAAGAAGAACGAAGAGTGTAACATTTTCGTGATTTGTCATGTAACATCTTGGACTAAATCTTCTTTACGTTGTTATTGATATTTTTTTTTTTCAAAACATCGAATTTTTTCCTAAGTTATGATTTTCAAAGAACCACCCCAGCAGGTTGGAACAAAGCATAAAAGTCTCCCTCGAGCAACGGCAATTTCACTCCACTCGCTATGGGAAATCGGGAGAGCAAAAACTAAAGTTTGATGAGGAGGAGGAGAGCGAAAAGCATCCGCTCACGTTATGTTGCGATCAAGTGTGCCATTTCAGCACTTGCAGCAATGTAGGAGAACTGTTTTTTTTTTTTTCGAAAAATATGAGCGGGAGAGCGCAACGATCCGATCGATCGCACCAGGTAAGAGAGAGAGTGAGTGTGTGGCGTAGAGTGGAGTTTCGAAGTCGAAGAAGCAGCCATATTAGTGCTTTCGCGGTTTGTTATGTTTTTATTCCAGTTTTGCTGTCGTAGCGAGTGGAGTGTACTCTGTAGAGGTTGTGTCGCAATAACCGATTTGTAGTGTGCCTTCGTTTCCCACTGTGTCGTGTTGTCCCGAAGACTGCAGCGGAGTGCCGTGAAGTGATAGTTTGTGTCTTGCCATTACTGTGTGCGGTGTAAAGTGGAAAATATTCAAGTTGTAAAGAGCAAAGTTGCTGTCTGTCCGTAGTTCCCAGTTTGCTGATGTTGTCGGAGATCGTGGCTCGCCAGTAGTGCCCTGGATGGTTGTAGTGTGGACAAGGAAGGGGTGTACCGCTAGTGGAGGGCAAAACGTGAAGTGGATAGATTCTTTTGCCTTTTCTGGACCAAAACGGCGAACCGACAGCATCTCCAGATAGGCTCGCTGTGTCTGTGTGTCTATCTGTGTCTCTCTCTCTCTCTTTCTGTTCCTCGTCGGAACCGTTGCCACCAACAACTCTGGGTCAAGAAGTTGCAAAGCTTGAAGCTTGTGTTTGAGCACCGGCAAACTGTTTTCGGGGTGGCATCCCGAACCAAGGAAGGCAAGAGGTAACGAAAACGTAGAAGGCTCAAGGCGAAAGAAACGGCTTCGCAGTGAAGACGATACACGTACGGCTCTCTAAAGCGCAATATTAAGGAGGAAATAATAACAAAAAGACAGAAGGTTTTTCTGTTCCAATTTTGGGATACTCGACGCGGGAAGAGCAGCAAACGATTGAAAACGAGGGCCCAACCTAAACTAGATGTGCAAGAAGTGGTTGTCGGTGAAGTTGTTTTTTCGGGGAAAACACGTGGAGTCTTGAAAGGGCCTTTTTCTTCTTCTCGACGACACGAGTGAGAACGAGTGAACTCGGCACGGACGGGGTTACCTTAAGGTATGCACGTTAGAAGCGAACGGGAGTGAAAAAGATGGCCTGTTTGCAGTAATGACTGCACTGGAAGTTGAGTGTGTGAAGGAGTAGAAGGTAAAAAAATTATCAAAACAACTGTGCATTTTTGCTGGATTTGGTGCGTGGTGAAGTAGCATCCCGCAGGTTGCAGTGTGGTTATGTTTTGGGCCGATTGTGAAGTGCATTCTTTCCTGCAACAGTTGACAGTTTATTAAAACGCAGAAACAGAGCAGAGCAGAGGAGGGCCTGTCCTATAGCAGTAAGTGGATTTCAAGTTATTTATAGGCTTATGACAATGAGGCAGAATCGTAATGGAATTTAAAATAAGCCGATTCGAGAGAGGTCTTTTCTGGAATGTTAGGCAATTCTGGGGGAATTACCATAAACAACCTGAGCATATGGGTTTTTTGGATGTTGAGCTCGGATTTTGTGCTTCTTACGCACAATGTCGCTGTTTATTTGTTTTCTTCTGGCAATGTGCAGTTTGTAGTTGTTTATGGTTCGTGGTTTTAAACTTGTTATGATGTTTGTTATAGCATACTAATGTGTGGAGATAATTTATGTTAGGCGGATGGCTAAACTCAACATTTCCATGTTTGGTTCTCACTTTTTTTTGGTCCGGCAAAGTAGATGATAAGTTATCCGGCTTTGGAGTAATCCTTGGCAAAAGTTCGCATCTAACTCGAAACCTATTCTTCCTGAGCAGTACAATCTTAAATGACATCAAAAGGTCTAAAGCCGCTGTCAGCGTACAAAATAATAGCATTCTCACAGTTCCGCCAGGCTGTAACGTCTCCGGCTTTATAATTGTTTATTTGCTGCTTCACTCATTAAGACACTCCTAAATCACACAACGTAATTAATCTATCATCTCAAATTTGAAGCAAAAACTAGCTACGGTTAACGTTTATGGTATCATTCCAAAAAAATTAAATCACTTCCAGAACTATCTGATCTAATGGAGGGTCTCAAATAGAAATAGGAATTCTAAGCATTTCAACCCGTCTTCGTGACCGGTCAGGTAAATAAAGTAACGTTGCGACTTTACGAACTCAATGGAAAACACAAAACAAAATCACCCTGAGAAATACCGCCAATCAAAGTGAAACTCTTGGAGGCACATTTCGTGATTTCAGATAGAATATACCAGCCGACTTGGGCAGACGTACACTAACTAGTGGGTCCAGTAAACGGCCGAAGCAAGCAAAACAACAACCGCTGCTAAAACGCGGTAAAATATAAATTCATACTCGTCGCTATCCCGGCACCACTGCGCCAGTGCAGCTCAGCCTATGTATCTATGTAGCAGCGAACGTACATCGTTGGCACGAGTACATAAAACATGAAACCGAGACGTAGAAGCTTTCAAACTAAAACAATGTTCTTTTTGTGCCATCCGCAAAACTCAAAAACACCAGTCCAAGACCAGGTCCCATTTGGAGTCGCAGCAGCAACAGCAACAACCGAGAAGGAACAGCCCCTCTGGGGTTAGGATTCCCGCACCCCAGCCCAGCCAGAAGTCACCCTCCGGAGATGGGTGGTGGTGCGTCCTGCACTTCGCCAGTCCTCTACCTGGTGGAGCAAAACGAAACGATTACCGTCTAAAATAAATTCTAGCCAAGTCTTCTTGCACTCTCTTTCTCTCCCGAGCTCCGGTGCTCCGGTTAGCTTCAATGATTTATTTACAATTTAAATTACATCCAAACAGGATGCTCTCGTTTTTTTTTTCTGCCCCACCATCGAAAGTAACGTGGGTCTGAGCTGGCAGCACTCCCGAGATCTCTGCCGGAATCTGACCCGCCACACTGTCCGTAAGACAACAAGACAGTAAAACATGAGCGAAGAAATTGGCGGTTGACTGGGCGGCGTTCTACACTTCGTCGCAGGAGGGCAGCAAGGGGTCCGTCCATCCACGGTGGGAAACGTAAATGTTGCAATCGAACTACCCACATTGTGGACCCGACCTGGGAGTCGTCGACGCTTTGCTGGTAGAGTGAATGCAGCGCAGCAGCAGAAGCACCAGAGCTGAGCCAATCAACCCGAGCCGAGATCCGGATTGCTTTCAATGAACTGGAACGAATCAAAGCCGGGAAAGACGCTCTCCGATTCTGCGAAATGCGCGGCCCAAGGGAGTGCATTTTTTCAGCAGTTTTTGTTTGTGTATGTGCGCGGTTCGATGTAAGCGTCTAGGTTTCTAGTAAACAGATAGCAAGTAAATGTTATTACGGTTTTGAAAGGATGCATTCCATTCGAAATCATAATAATCAGCATAATAATCATAATTTTAAGAAAGAACTTCCGATGAAGGGTCGAATTTATTTAAAGACGATTTATACCGTTTTCACCCAGAAAAATCAATATTTTGCCTTTAGAGAAATATTTTTTTCCACCCGGGATTCTTTCATTTTCTCGAAGACACCAAAGCCTTGGTGCTACATTCCGTATCTTTTTTTTTCAAACTTAAAATTAGAATAGGAAAACCCATGGAAGGGATCAAAATAGAAAATTTGTTTGTAAGTGCTGAAATTTTAAAATGAAAGAACATATTTATTTTGTGACACTAATTATATTTATTATTTTTTCGTTTTTATGTGTATTTATTAATATAAAATATAAGTCTGAAGATGGTTGAAACAAAGAACAAGTAGATCGAAACGTCAACAAATTTGTTTAAATAGTAAGGAAAACCCACCGAAACTCAATCAAAACTTGACAAAATACATTCCGTATCGGAACTCGACCTTCGGTTTCGCGGCCATATGTTGTTGTATATTTAGCATTTAGAATTGTGATTTGATTTGTCAAACTCGGAACTGAAGATGTCGCTGGAAGTCTGCAGAACAAATAGTTAATAGCATGAAACTTAAGTTCTCATTGGATACTTATTAACTGCCATAACGCCGTCTTTCATACTCCGCTAAGGAAATAGCTAGCAGAACAATGTACGAAAATAGCAGTTCAAGCCAACAAACAGGCGATCAAAATGACTTAATGCTAATTAAATGCACTTGAAATAAATTGATTTCCATAATAATTTCATTGATTCAATTTTTTTTTAAATATTACACTGGCAAACACAGCTTTGGCCCTAGAGCTCAAACTGGAAAAAATAAAAGGTTATAGCTTTTTAACCATGCCTGTGAATTCTGGTGCCTTATTCATAAACATAAATGAGTTTTCTCGTATACATAACAACTACTATGCTTCACAAGTCATGGAAATGGTTATAAAACTATAACACAGTGCAACAATTTTTTTGCCTTGGCTTCTATGTATGATTTTTTGATGAAGTTTGATGCGAAAATAAATTTCCCGTAGTTTGAACATATTTCAACTTAAGGGGCAATAATGGCGCCATTTTGAATTTTTGAGAAACTGGAAATTTTTGAGGTTTTTTCGACGCCATATTGTTTTGAGGCCAAATATCAAAATCCTAAGAGTTTGTCCACATATTAGCATCTGCTTACCCATCTTTTGAAAAAAACAGATCTTAAATTGGACAAAAACTAAGCTCAAAACAGTGATTCTAGTTTTAGTATAATTCACAAAGCAAAATAATATCGATTATTTCTGAGCATTAATGGTAATTCGCTAATATCTTAAAGTGGTAGTCAAAATATATCTTATTTTGAGTAAAAGTCTCAGAAATCGAATGGTAGGTGTCTGATCGACGTAAAATGTCTGCAGATAAACCTATTTTTGTATTGTAGGGGAATTGGGGCAAACTCGACATTTTGCTAGCCTAAGAAGCAAGTTAGCAGAACAATGTTCAAAAACTTTGTTAATTTTAAAGAAACTCTTCGACGAGACTAAGATTTTTCAACTGATCCTGTGATTTTCCTTTTTAAATTTATGTTTGAATAAACTGTGAATTTCAGTTTTTTTGCTTGTGATCTTTATAAAGAAAATAATCAGAAAAAGTTTGTGGAATGCTATTTGAGGTAGAGTTAATGGATTGTCTGTTTTGTATTTTTCTCTTAGTTACCAACGAAAATGTCAAACCATATCACCTCAATGTAGTGTGAACACCCGAGATGATATCCGATATCATCTGGCGATATCAGGTGATATGCGGCGTAGTCTGAACAAGGCATATAACAAAAACTTAATGTTGATTTCGTACTGAAGGTTTGTAACCCCCTAAATACACCAGAGCTGCATCCTATCGAGAAATATGGGGTTATTATGAAAGAGCATCTTCTGGAACATACTAAAGTACTTAAAGTAGTTAGACAGTTAAAGACAGTTGGGGTTGTGCCAATGGCCAATGTGCGAGCATTTGAATATACAGGGTGTTCAATAAGATCTAAAATACAACTCTTCATCGTTGTGTAGGCGCGCATCTTATGCATTCTGTGTATTGGTATTGGTTTTAGCTTTAGCCTCATATAAAGGCCAACCAACGCGCACGGTATCGACTTGCTGTCGTTTGTTGTGCGTTTACCGCGCACGATGAAGGAGTACTGCGACGTTGTCGTAAAGTACTTTCGCGGCACGCAGGTCTGGTGTTCGTGTTTTCTGATGAGAAATTCTTTGTCTGCAACAGCTGCACAATGTCCAGAATGACCGGCTGTGGGTGCTGACTTTGACTAGCATCCCTCCGTCCGTAAACAACCCGCGGTTCCAGAGAGCCGCGTAATGGTTCTGTCACTGCTGTTCATCCAGAAAAACGTGAAAATCAACGCCTTGTACGATGAAGCTGGTTCCGGGACCTCTGCGGGAAGGATCATCACGTCTAACAACAGGACGGCACACCGGCCCACACGGTGAATATCGTCCAAGCGTGATGTCGGGAGAATTTGGTTGATATTTTCGATTATACTTTGTGGCCGCTCAGCTCCCCGGAACGCATGCGATTTTTTTTTGAAAAACGTCTTAACCTCGTCATACAGCACAAAGGCGGCTAGAGGTTCGCAATAAAAACTGGCTCAATAAAAATTGTCTCAGAAAAGAAAATTTTGTATTTTCAGTTTTTAACGCATTTTGAAAGTGTATTCGAGCTTATTGAACACCCTGTAGGGAAAATTATCGTGGATAATACTAAGCTGAATGAAGCATTACTCGCTGATCTATCTGATGTGCCTCAAAGTTGTGAGCTGAAAGTTGTGAGTATGTATCAATAGCTTAGGAACAAGTTTTCAAAAAAGTTACATTCCAAATCAAAATTTAAAGCTACTGTCCTTGGATGATTTCCGACGTTTGGAAGCTGATTCAAGTAAAAGAAAAAGTATGATAAGAACTAAGGTAGCACATTTCCAACGAAGTGCAGCATGCCAAGAAATTGACGAAGATGAACTATTTTTCCAAACTTTTTTTGAAGTAGAATACTTCTCTCAGGAATACATAGGGATGTGAAATGAAAATCTAAAACCGAAAAAGTGAAAAATATGTCCAATTTCAAATGCTAATAAATTGGTTAGTATTCGATGAATTTCCTTCGTTCTTGCAGCAATAGATTGGAAATTTTTCTAAGATTCTTCCCAAATAAAGATAATTGTAATTTTAAAATTCAAACTATTGTACTATTGAAAGTAGTCCAGCCTTGTCAAAACGAAAAATTCGACCTCTGATTGGTCGTTGCTTGATGCTGCTGCTGCAAATGCACAGCAGTGTGATGTTTATTACGATTTGTTGATACTGTGCTTATCAAGCGGTTTATACGAAACAAATCCGATTTCAAAATGACTGACGCAAGCAGCCGGGTTATCTTTCTTGTAAAAGTATTCTACTTCAACCTTGCGGTCGTGGCTTTGCACACAACCCTCCTGTGATTTTTCCACTGCCAATCAAATTAGTATGTGGTAAAATTTAAAAATGGTTTTAGGTTAGCTGGAACACATCAAGGAAACAATAAATCTGCTGATTGCAATAGATGTCGTTGAGCATGGTGAAACAGATGCAGATGCTTTTAATGAGTATATCTGTAATGTTGGACCCCAGCTAGCCGCGACATTTAATAGCTCCCTTAATATCAACAAATTCGCCAGTCTGTCTCTACTGAATAACTCTATTTCTATATTAGGTACTAGGTACTTTTAAGCAAAAAATTATTATCTTGATAAAGGATCTTGGCACAGGCAAAAGCTGTGGATTAGATGAAATCCCAGCATTCAATGTATTCTCTCTTCTGTTTCGAAATGTCTTTAACCAGTCGGACTACTACGGACAATTTTCCTGATTTTCTAAAGATTGGGAAAATTGTTCTTTAATACAAGGGTGGTGATACAGCACAGGCCAATAAATATAGATTAATACTTGAGTCATGGAGTTTAATACAGTCATCAATATGGTTTCCGCTCTGGATTTGTGAATTAGTTGACAGCATTAACAGTGCGTTGGACTCACGACAAGCTTAAGGTGTACGTTTTTTAGATTTAACCCTCTAGTGCCTAAGTTAATTTCTAGACGGGCTACGGTAACATTACTATGAATCATTATAAACACTTTTTAAGTGCTTAGTGAAGCTTTCTAAAGTTTTGACTAAAGCCCACCAGAAGGCAGCATTGGGCACTATAGGGTTAAGAAAAACGTTCGATACGATTGACCAAGAAATTCTGTTACTTGAGCTCGAGTGTTATGGTATTCGGGGCCCAGCAAACGATTTGATACAGAGCTTCCTTTTATCGAGAACGCAATTCATAGTTGTCAATGATTCTTGTAGTATTCGCTTAAATGGTGCCGTTGAAGTACCTCAAAGCAGCAACTTGGGATCTCTGCTTTTCTTGATCTATATCAACGACCTGCCAAAAATAAAAATGCATGAAATACCACGTATTTTAGCTGATGATACGTCTCTATCCTACGCATCTACTGATTCGAATCAACATGGAGAAACTGTAGTTTCCGCCCACTTCAGATGACCTACAATAAAGTTAAGAACTTAGATTAGACTTACGTGGTACAGCCTCAAAGGTAAACTCCTATCCTGGCTTGTTATTCTCTTCTCAATATGTGGAAATAGCAGATTGATTATTCACCGCTCACTTCTTGCCCAGCATGAGCGCTTGCGTGTAGCAATTTTTTCATCTCGCTTATTTATTCTGCTTTGTGCTGTGTTTCTGCTGCTCGCAGAAAAAATATACTAGCTACTTACAATACAGCTGATTGAAACAAAAGTGGTGAATTACTGTAGTGAGAATACACAGAAATACACTGTGGCAGGCTTGCTAGATCTACGGATTTCTCCGCAGATCTACGGATATGTTCCACTTCCACGGATATACGAATCCGCAGACAAAATCAACGGATTTTTGAAAATATCTACGGAAATTATCAATTTTTTTAATCTGTTATCCCGGGATAAATGTATTTAGTAAATTGGAAGAAAAATTTTCCCACGATTCGATCCCTTTAAATATTATAATGTTAGTGACAATAAAACTATGTGCTTCTCTTTTAACCTAACATTCGAAGTTTTACCAAAATGAAAAAAAATCCAGAGAAATCTATAGAATCTTCGGATTTATACGGAATAGTTTTGGCATCTCTGTACCACAGTGAGCATTGCTGAAATAAATTCGATAGCATTCGAAGTGCAAAGATGCGGGATGGATGGCTCTAATTATTTTTTTCAAGATTCGAGATACAAAGCAAACTACGCAATCTAGGTTCCCATCTAGATGCTCCTCTCATTTGATATCTGCTTAAGGGACATACAGTAATAGCACTGCAATGAACTCGCACCAGTTCATTGTCCCTCCGGAGTGATATTTCAGATTCCGAGTGTATTTTTGAAAGCTCGATACACAAGCAAGTGCTTTGCTTAACCCAATAATGTAAAAGCCGTTGTTTTCGCAGTGAAAGCTATTCTGCTACACGCTAGTGATTCTCTGAGGACGAGCCTGCTCCAGTCTGAAATCAGTTCAACTCGCGGTATTCTGTATAAGGTTTCCAACTGTTCAGCAACGAAAAAAAGGCTTAACATTTGCCATGCTCTTGTGCGGTCCAAACTACAATACATTCAAACTTTACAAAACCGTTTGCCAGTTTACCGGCAACCTCTTTTGTATTCGACCATTGGATTGTTTGAGGAGCCCCCCCCCCCCCTTTCTGTCTTGTCAGTAGTAGCATAAAATTCTGTGAATTGCATCGACGCATTCTAATCAACTGTTTGAACGAGAATCACATAACCACATCACAAGGACTCAGTCTAATGTTACAGTGACGAGAGTAAAAAACGAGTTCGGGGGAAGAGCATTCTCTAACTACGTTGCAAGGCGAGACAATTCAAAGACTCTATGTGACGATTGTCAAGACTTAAACTTTCACAATTGTTACGTTAATGAACCCAAATTATGAATGCTAACGTACGAGCATTCGCTTCAAAGGGAATCAAATCCTTTTCTTTTTCAAAGTTAGTTTAGTTGCTATGATGTTATAATGCCACATATCAGGGATGTAACGGATGTGATTTTTTAGACATCTGCAGATGCAGATTTTTTTTCCTGTAAGGACTTCCTCACTGCGACCAGAATCGTAGATCTATTGTGAGATATGCCTGGGTGTCTGCTGTATTCCGCACTTCCGTTAATAGCAATACCGCTATTGAGAAGTGGCATGCTTATTATTATTGTTCATCAGTGCTTGTGTGTAATGTGATACTCTCTTCCTTACACGCTTACTGTTCTACTATATCGATACTCGCTCCTCTTGCCAAATATCACCAATTATAATTCCCTGGAGAAGTTTCGTCGTGCGTCCTTCTGGCCAGTTTTATTGATAAGAGGGACTTATTTTTTGTTAAGAGGAAGTCACGCAAAGGTATTTGTAGATTTCAGCGTAAAGGAAGGGTAACTGGTGGGGAGCCTGAGAATAAACCCTTGCTTAAGTCCTTTTTGGACATCGGATGGCCTGGTTCTACTAAGATTCGAATTTTGCGGCTACGCAGCTCCCCTGCAGATGCAGATACGGATGCGGGCATGTGATTACGGATGCAGATGTGAATGCGAATGTTTCGCATTTAGGGATGCGGATGCGGATATCTGTAGCATTCTTTAAGTTTTATTTTGCTTATTTCGCGTGAGCATGTCCCGCCCCAGTGCAAAAGTTGTTTTGAGCGAGCAGCAAATACACCCAGGAAAATTTTTCTACAAAGTTTCATGAAGCGCATGGTATGATGCGGATTAGAATGCGGATGTCAATTTTCATGCGGATGTTCCGCATTTGCGGATAGTAATTACATATATTAGTATTATTATTATTATTCGTATTATTTATTTGATATTTCATCCGACTAAGGTCTTAATGAATAAATTTAAATATAATAGTATATGGCTGAAAAAGCCACCTTGAAAGGTCGTGAAGGCAACTTTCAAGCTGGCATAGAAACCCAGCATCTTTTGAGAACAATACTTAACATAGTACAAGCGCAAAATACATAGAAACAAACAATTTGTAAAATTAATAATGTACAATAAATTACTAAAAATCAAAACTATCGTTGAGTTGATTGAAGAGCAGAGCCATTCGGCGAACAGGTTAATGAAGGCCGTAGTTCGCACGGTGTGCATTCGCTTGCAGTCGATTCTGGATTTCTGGAGATTCGATGAGTTTGAAAATTTTAGTATCATCCGCGTACAGCAATCGTGTGCCAGGTGGTAGAACTTTTGTAACATTCAAACATGAGATGATGATGGATAATGGCTTCAAAAACTTTGGGGCAGGCACACAAACATGAGATCCCACGATTATTTTCACCGTTCCGCTTAAAACTTTTCTTAAATACCGGAAACATTACTGATTCTTTCCAACTGCTGGGGAATCGATGTCTTGGCAAGGAAAGATTAAACACTGAAAAAAAAATTGCATGTATTAGTATTATAAATGAGATTAAATTTTCCATGATTAAATGTAAAAGAAATGGAAAAAATTGAAAGCCTTGAAGACCAAATGCAAACAATAAATTCAAATTCCGGTGAGAAAAAAAAGAAGATGACTTTTGGTTCTTCTAACTAAGTCGAAAGTTCGTAAAGTTTTCAAAGACTTAATTTTTTTCCTGAACAAACGTAAACGACGAACCTGGCGAGCAATTACTTTGCGGCTTTTTGCCGCACTTTCGAGTTTGCCCGGGGGAACCTAAATTCACAGAAATGGTTGAAACGCTATATTCTTTCATATTAGACTTATCTTAGACAGTTTTTTCTACAAAGTTGATCGCCCGTGTGTTGCCCGCAATTGATTGTAATCAACTGAAACTGCACAATGAACCGCCAAAGTGATGCTTAGGAGTATCAAACCATTCTGAGTATGCACTGTTAGTTTTAAGTTGACTAACGCAGCTGGTCACGTCAGATACAGATTTAATTGAGGAAGGAGTTTCAGGAATGTTACTGTGATACCATAGAGTCCGAGAAATTCTCTGCATAATTCATAAATATCATCGGGAGAAGCTAGTATTACGGTCTGTGGGCATCCGGCCACCGATAGACACTATATGCCAAAACCGTAGTGTATTGTTATAGAGTCGATCGGCTACCTTACACAACGATCACTGATTATCCGTATAGCTCAAAATAATACGTTGAAAATACGCAATTCAAATCTCCCGATTAGCAGCTACTGTAAAAACAAAATCCTGTTTTGTAAATCAATAAAATTATGTAAAGTAGGTAATAATGTAGGTATGAAGTTTTACGAGTATGCGAAAATTGAATAAGAACAGAAGGAGTGATTTACACTTTGTTTGTTTTTATTTTGTTTTTTTTTTTTCTCATTTAGACGGGATTCGAACCCGTAATCTTCAATGTCTCTGGCATGGTGTTTCCGCCATTCTTGCATCCTCGTAAATTAGTTTGTAAAATTGTGTTGTTATACTAGGCACGAGCATAACAGCGCGCGATATCAATGTTTAAACTGACCACTACGCGATATTCGGTTGCTTTGTTGTCAAATATTTCAATTTTGCGGAAAGGTTAAGTTAGTAATCAGTGTGCTTTTACAAATTTATGCCGTTCGGGAGTGTAACATACGCTTCTCCAAAGAGAAAGTAATTCGTTATGAAGGAGTCTTAAATCTATCAAGCATAAGTTTGAGTGGAATAGTTTTCCTAACTTCACAATTGTTCTATCTACTGATAGTTTGCTGCAAAATCTATATCAAATCACTGGTTCGGAATATAGTGCCTAAGGTTGAATTTGATTTTGGGCAACCTCCAATAAGCGTAAAACTGGGCACAATAATACAAATCAACTGTTCAGAAACCGATTAAAGTTTATTCATAAACTGCTTTATTCAATCAACACAAAGTTAGATAAACATTGTTACTTAAATTTCCAAGAAAAATAAACGCGAAATCAAACCGACAAATGTGACAAAAAAACATTAACCAATGGCAAACGAAGTTACAGAGCACCTGTTCTAGTTTTTTCAACATACAAATCAATACATCTATTATGACGGGTTATACTCAAACGCTTTCTCGTATAAAATGCTGGTATGGTAAGGAGATTTATTTCTTAACTATATTACACATATATAACTTTTTTTACATATTGCCCTATCTATAAATGTATATACAGTATCAAATCAAAGTGTTCAAGTTTCATTTGGGTTGACTTTCGTATTGTATCAACTTTCCATGAACTATAGATCATTTTAAGTTCAACTAACACCAAGCATATTTAAAAAATAACTCCCTAGACAGCTCAGCCTAATTTATTGATATTGGTCCACTAATGAAGGTAAACAGATAAAGATTTCCATCGGAGCCCCAGTAATTCTGCGTCATGATTCACCCAAATCTACCAAAACAAGACTTATCGCATTTTAAAAGCTTTTTCACCCGGCTGCCTTATCCCACCATATACATCCCACCGTTACAATAATGGGGCTCTATCCAAATTAGACGGGCTGTTACCTCACCCCCGTCTAGAGACTCTCGAACCACGCTCTCTTAGAAGTATGCATAGATTGCTGGACTTGTGAAGCCCCGGTAAGGCCCCGTTACTGTCTGGCCGGCGCGGCGCACCACGCGATGCGAACATACGGTAGGAATCGTTCTGCTGGCACTCCCGGTGAAGTGTTGAATTGCCAAGAAATAATCCACTTTAATCCGACAATTATCAGCCCGAAGCCGGGTATCAAACTAAAATACTTGCCAGCTCAACTGAAGCAGCAGTTAGCGGACCTTATGCTCTCGAGAAGCACTCACACAAACGCGTCGAACGGTGCCGTAAAAAAAAACGAGCGGGTAAACCTCAAACGATTGGACCAAAGCTCACCCTCGCACAAGGAAAGGGATTGAAAGCAAACGAAATCGAATTGGTAATCCGGCGGACGGATGGGACCACACACAAACAGAGCAGCACATCTTATTGCTACAATCCTACCGGGCATTCCAGCGAACAGTAATTGACAGGAGAGACCGAACAGCTTCGGGGCAGGAATTTCTATGCGGAAGAATCTGTTCTATGGGATTATTTCCACACGTAATCATTAGGTTTTATTATGGAACTATTCTCCACTCTATCATTCATTGGTTCGAGTTCGACTCGCCCGAAATTCCACCCGAGAAAGGGGCGACAAAAGCTTAGGCGACGATAGTAATCGCTGTCCTACGTTAGTTTGTCTCAATTTCCGCCCCGCTAATGACCACGGTAAGCCTCCGGAGTTCTAAGGGGAAACTTTCAATATATAATTTGACATGGGACATAAAAATAAAATCTTGAAAAATGACCCCAACGGCTACAGCCGCGTTGGGCAACCTTTAGAATTTTCTGTTGAAAAAGAATTACAGCGCAGGTCAGAGCCCAGAATGTTCGTTTTTTTCTCGTTTGGGGACGGCCAGGACGGTGGTTCCCATCGCCTAGAGCTGGCGACCGATCGCGGATGTAAAAAAGAACAGTGTGTACAGCGAGGGGAATAATTGCCTAAGCCACCGAGATTAGCGCTGGGTGGAAACCACCAAAGAAGCGGAAGGTCGCCTATGGTTGATCTTTTCCACTCTGAGGTGTTCGGGGAGGTGAATGGTGGTGGTAAGCAGTAGATGGGAGCGCCCGGAAGTGGTCGCGGCTGGATTTCAATTTTCGGATCGTTAAATTTAAACACTGAGAGCCTAGCCGCAGACAGTAATTCCTAGAGCCGGACTCATTCGCCAGATGACTGATGGTGACCTTCAGGCACAAAATTCGCAGATCTCATTAGACACACAACGAATCGGCGTTAAGCGCTGGTACAGATTGAACAGTGGATCACTCGTAACTTTGAGCTTATTTATTCACTATTGACGTAACGCACATAAAATTTCAAAAAATGACAATAGAGTCTTTCTTAGAGGGGGTTGGTGAAAATCGTCTAAAACTTGCAGATGCAATTAGGAGCGTTCAAGTTTTTCCGACCTTGCCAACTCTGCCAGTTCAAGTAAGAGAGACAGAAAGTAAATTATTGTAGGCAACTTGAATATTGTTCTTACAAAAAATAATTAAAATGCTGAGTTACCGTTTCTGAGCTTTGCATTTTTTCTTACTCGTCATTAGCCGATCAACTGCTCTGTTTACTAATTGTCAAGCTAATCCCAACCGAGACGTTGTTTATTATCCCACAATTTCTTCTGTCAATCCGTATCGACTAACAATCACACGCTCCAATTGCGGCCGTCGTCATCGGTTGGACGGTTCCGTCCGTCGTCGGTGCCCGCCGCCGCCCACCAGCCGAAAGACAATCCTTTTTCTACCCCGTTCGCAAAATGTCACTTCGGATATTACAAGACTTGAAGCAGGCACAAAAACACGCATCACGAATCAAGCGTAAAGTGTTCACAAGTAATCACGTTCCACTCCGCTGGTTGTTCTGCAGCACAGCGATCCCCTTAGCAGTGTTTGAAGCACCGTTTAAGCGTTTTGCTACGAAAACTTTTACGAGATTTATTTCCAGCGTATCCCATAAAATTTACATCAATTTAAACATTCTAAAGTAGATCACCATACTTTTCCTGCATGAGATAAAAGCAAACCAATTGAACCGATCAATCCGATCGACACATTTCAAGGCGAACCCAAGAGACGGTAACTGTCGGTCGCTCAGAAAACAACGCAACCACACTCCATTCCGCCGACACATCACGGCCAAAAGTCCCTAAAATAGTACACACTACGGTCTGGATTGGATCATTATTGCAGGGCATGTGGAACAAAGGCATTTTAAATCACCCGATATTCGTGAAATTTATTGATTTCGTCCGGTGTTTCATCCCGCCCGCATGGGAATGGGAAAGCGATGACTTTCCCTGTAGCGATCAGAAGCTGGTCCAGATGTGCACGCAAATTTGCGGCCATTGCGATCAAGTTTCCGGCCAACCTTCGGAGCGCGTCAGCGCGCGGGGAAAACGCTCCAGAGTGGAGTAATGTTTTCCAACCGAGCAGCAGGAATTGCAACTGCAGCGAACAAACGATCAGGGGGAAAAAGCTGCACAGATCTGCTGTAACAGCAAACTAATAATGAAGGGTAATGAGTTTGGCATTTAAACTTTTTTCCGCTGCATTTTACTCGCTCGCGGCACCGCCAGACTGCAGTGGTTTGGGCGCTGCTGTGGCTCTGGAGTGTAATTTTAATGTCGAATCGGGTTCGATTGTTCGGCTGAGATGCTGCTGTTGCTGTTTAGGCAATCGCAGCGAACCGATACGATATACCCAGTGGTGTGGAAATTTGTGGCTGCCTCGCTCGTGAAATCGTTTTTCCGCGTGAACTGCTGTTTCGCACCGGTCCCGGTGTGATACCAGGATGGGTACGTTCTGCACAAAGGTATTGTTGTTTCGATTTGTGGAAAAATGTCCGTATTACCAAACTGAATGGAACAGCACTTTAGTTTTTCGCTATAAAAACATGATGTTTTTAGTGTGATGAAATCCATCTGTTCATTGAAACGGCGTGAAACAATGTGAAAAAATTGTTTGAGTAGTTTTTGAAAAAAAAACAGACGAATTTGGATTTATCAGATGCAAGAGCACGGGTAATACAACAAAGATGGAATTTCTGAACTGATCTTCCTACAGAATGTGGAACCCTTGTTATGAAGATCGTTGTCAACTTTTTTATATTGACACGCTCCAAGTTCGCTATGCCAATGCTATGACTGTGTCTAATGTGCTAGAAGCACGGATCGATTATCCAGACATTTTCCGCCAGATCAGTATAAATGCTCCATCCAGAACTCTGCGGAGAGTACTGGTAATGGATCTACTTAAAGAGTCTGATCTTCGGGTCTGTATGTGGTTGAAAAAGTTCCAGAAAACAAAATCGTTGGAGACTCTTCTTTCTACTCTATTCTGCGAAAAAATCAGCAAAATCCTAATTTGAGTGCTCGAAAGCTTACTCACAGTTTGAGAACTCATGATTATTAATATGATTCCACCAATTACCAAAAAGAAGTAATAATTATAAAATTCCAACCTTACTCTGCTCTGATCAGATAGTTGATACATAACTTTTGCGGGCTTTTAGCTGGTTCACCCCAAGAATTTCAAATTCGTCGGGAACATTTTTTGCCTCTCTTCTAGAAAGGTATAGCATTCACTGAAAAAAATAAAAATGGTCCCAATGGCCGAATGTCATATGCCACTCGACTCAGTTCGACAACCTGAGCATTTTCTGTATGTATGTGTGTGTGTATGTGCAACTTTTCTTTCTCACTCACTTTTCTCATAGATGACTGAACCGATTTTCATAAAATTAATTGCAAATGAAAGGGCTAGTTGCCCCATAGGTTGCTATTGAATTTTATTGTAATCGGATTTTTAGTTTAGAGGTTATATATCCAAATGTAAAAATCACGAAACATCAATATCTCAGAAACCACACAACCGATTTCTATAACCTTTAACTTATAAATTTCGTAATGATTGAATATATGGTTCAAAAGTTATGTAAAGAGATGTTATCCAGAAGCTGTTTAAGCTCACTAATTTTTCTCAGAGAAAGCTGAACCGATTTCCACAAAATTATTGTCAAATGAAAGGTCTAGACGCCTTGTAGGTTGCTATTGAATTTCATTGTAATCGGACTATAATTTTGTCCGTTATTTATAAACATGTGAAATCACGTTATTAAAAGAAACATATTCCAAAGACTGCTTAAACTTACTCACTTTTCTCAGAGATGGGTGAATTGATTTTCACGAAATCAGTTACAAATGAAAGGTCTGGAGGCCCCATAGGAAGCTACAGTCATACCTCGATATAAGGCAACTTTATTTTTATTTTCGCTACGTTATATCGAGTTACGTTGTATCGAAGCACGAAAAAATATATTTTTTTATTGATGCAAAATTCTTGATGGTTACTCAAAAGTGCGCAAAAACTTATATCCCTTCATCTAAAAGTATATATAAACCTGTCTTATGTCCCTTTAAGGCAATTTTCGTAGACAAACATAACCAGTCACAAAACATTGAAAAAATAAATGTCAACTTTACCCCATTTTACGGTACTTATTGGTTTCAAAACTTACTTAAAACATTTATTCGGAACATTATACACCCCAAAAACAATTGTTGTACTTCAATTTTGGGAAATTAAAAAAAGTTACGTTATATCGAGGTAAAAGTTACGTTATATCGAGGTTGCCTTAAATCGAGGTTGCCTTATATCGAGGTATTACTGTATTAAATTTCATTGTCACCGTACTTTTAATCTAGGCACTATGTTTAAAAATGTGAAAATAACGAAATTTCATTATCTCCTGAACTGCGCAACCAATTCTTACAAAACTTTTGTCAAATGAAAAGACTTCCTTGAAAATCCTTAATTAATGATTTTTATAATGATTGAACATGTGGTTCAAATGTTATTAAAAGAAACGTGTTCTGGAGGCTGTGAAAACTCACCCTTTTTTCTTAGAGACGACTGGACCGATTGAATGTGGAAATGTGAAATTGTATTAAAGGTTTAGTTGCCCCATAAGACCCTATTGAATTTTATTGTAATCGGACTGTAACTTTGTCCGTTGTGTATAAAAATTTCAAATTTCTCGCGTTCTGAAATGAAACATATTCCAAAGATTGCTTGAAGTCATTTTTCTCAGAGATGTTTGGATCGATTTTCACAAAATTAGTGTCAAATGAAAGGTCCAGCTACCCCATAATACATTATTAATTACACTGTAATTAGACTGTAACTTTGTCCGTTATGTACCAAAAAGAATGGGCTTCAAAACCCTTAAAAAATTTATTTTTATAATGATTGGGTATGTGGTTCAAAAGCTATGAAAAGCAATTTACTCCGAAGACTTTTTAATTTCACTCACTCTCCTCGGAGATGGCTGGATCGATTTTGGCGTTCTTAGAGTCAAATGAAAGGTCTAGTTGTTCCAAAGAAGTCTCTTATCTCAAAGATCATATAACTTTTTTGAACAAAACAGGTGTCATACGAACGGATTGTCTCTAACAAGCAATTTATTAATTTATTATGTGGTTCAAAAAATTTGGAAAGAAACGTAACCCAAAGACTGTTCAAAATCAACTGCTTAGAATAAAATATGTGGCCTCAACCTTTTTTTTTAAGTTATATGTTCTCGGCGTTGCTAGGAATCAAATTGTTCGAAATTGGGTATCATTTCTTCCTTTTTCATACCTCTTTAGCACAACTCATTCCAAAAATATTACGTCAAATTTCATGCATTATACTTTTATTATCATGAAATTCATTTACATGAAATACTACATCGCTATTCTTGAAACGCAAAGAGTGCTGTTGGCTACCCAATTTTATTATTTAGAATAAACTTTGAATCCAGTAGATATTATCAAGATTTTTTCTTTCGAAAATTAGAAGTTTTATGGCAAATTTGTTTCAACAAATAATAGAGTGCGAATGAAAAAAGGCTGGGTTTCACCACTAGGTGAATTGATTCGTGTTTTTTTTATTAATTGGCCAATATAAGGATGCTATAGCTTAAACAGGAACCCAGAGGAGCTTCTTGATTCGGAAAATATGTACACAAAATAATTTCTATTTTTCAGTACAACTTGATTTTGGTGAAGAATAAAGGTGAAATCATCTGATTCCCCCTGTTAATAAAAAAAAATAAAATGGTTCATTCATAACATACTATGACCAAAACCAGAGTTTTTACTCTTCTTCATTGTTTGAAAAATCATAATTGGTTATTCTGCTTTTTACAGAGGTACGTAACGCTCAAAAAAAAATGCATAAATTCTGAAATCCGTTAAAAAAAAAAAGATTGATGAATATTATTAATCTGAGAAGAAAAATAAATAGGTTAGATAAAATCAATCAAAGAATTGGAAAAATACCATGTAAAAAACAACTTTTTTGAAAAATCGTCACGGAAACTCCGAAATTGGCGTGCTATCGCAGATGTACCCAACACTTCTCCCGCTGTGGTGCTGATTGTGCTGTGGATATGCCTCCACTGTTCATTCAGGCTACCTCCAATTTGATCCTCGATCCGCTCATCAACCTTCCGCAGGTACTCTGTAGCCACCTCTCCAGTTGATAGTCGCTGAATGTTCATTTGTATCCTCCTTGTCGTCCCGGATTTTGACACGTTGGACAACCGGGCGCAAATCTTGGGTACCACGAGATAATGATTCGAGTCAACGTTTGATCCTCTAAACGACCTCATGTCTGTAACGTCTGAAAAGTGTCGACCATCAATCAGAACATGGTCGATCTGAGAGCATGCCTCTCCATTTGGGTACCTCCAAGTGGGCTTACGTATATTCCGGCGTGCAGAATAAGTGCTACAGATAGCCATACCTCGTACGTAGTAGAATGGAGGCTTTCTCTATCAATCACGGGGCCGAAGAAGTTCTCCTGCCCGACCTGCGCATTTGTATCCCCGATGACGATCTTGCTGTCGTGTCCTGGACACTCATTAGGGACCATCCATTAATGATGTCATGCAAAGTTTGGCAAAAATCAACTCCCCCCTCCCCCTTGTCACAAACTGTCAACTTTCTTGACCCCCACCCCTCAATAACGTCACTTTTTTGTATCCTCCTCTTTCCTTGGTTATAATTGATTAACAATTGAGAAATTTGTAAAAAATGCATTCATTCTAATTTGGAACGATTTTACTAGAATAAAAACTGAAAGAAACAGAAGATTTTAAAAGATAACTAGAAAAGGCGCTTAATCCTTAGTCCCAGGATTTTGTTGATAGAGTCGCATATCTGGCTAGTTGAATGGCTGAGATCGTACCTTAATGGAAGAAAAGCTTTTGTCCAAGTAGACCATGAAGTCTCTGTAGCATTCGGTGTCATGTCTGGTGTACCCCAAGGGAGCATCCTCGGGCCTCTCATCTTTATCCTGTACATAAACGACCTAGTTTACCGTTTGTCTTCAGGAAAGCTATTTTTCGCAGACGACCTTGAAATCTTCCGAGTAATTTCATCCTTTCTGGATTGTGCAGCCCTGCAGTTTGACATCGACAAATTCCTGTCGTGGTGTGACGAAAATGGGACGGACGTGAACATAAAGAAATGCAAAATAATCTCCTTCACGCGTCGCCAAACTGCCGTGGAATTTAATTATAAGATTGGTTCGATCACCCTTGATCTGGTAGATTCTATTCGGGACTTAGGTGTTATATTCGACAGCGAGTTGAGATTCGTTGAACATGTTGCGTCAACTGCTGCCAAAGCGTTCACCGTACTGGTATTTATCCGTCGCCACGCTGCATTCATCACAGATGTTTATGCTCTCAAATCACTGTATTGCTCGTTGGTGCGTAGTATCCTAGAGTATGCAGCACCGGTCTGGACACCGTATCATGTTTCGCATGGTCTGACGTTAGAACGAGTACAGAAGCATTTTATACGATTCGCGCTTCGTCAGCTCCCATGGGCCAGCCCTACTGAATTGCCACCGTACCCTCACGCTGCCTATTGATTGGCTTGGAAACTTTATCCGACAGGCGTCTTAAGCTACAGCGAACGTTCGTTTTTGACATTCTCACCAGCCGTATGGATTGTCCAGCTTTACTCCTAAGCATTAACATACACATCCCATCTCGTACTCTTCGATACCATGATGCGCTCTGGCTCCCAGCTAACAGGACAAACAAAGGATTCAATAATCCATTTAGTGCATGCATCCGTGCTTTTAATGCTGTTTACGACCTCTTCGATTTTTGTATTAGTAGAGATGTTTTTGTCAATAGAATTGGGCATCTAGTTTAAGCAACAGTCTGTACGAAATTTTCGAAGAAGAAGAACAATCAAATAAATAAATATCGACGACATTGAAAACCAGAGCAGTAACTGTAAAATCATTGCTGATTCCTGAAAGACCATCTATATTCAGTTCATCTTTTTAAAACAATTCGCAATCCAAATTTTCTCTATAGTTACAATAACCAGACATTCCTATTCACGTTTTGTCACAATTTTCGTAGGATTGAGAGAGACGTAAAAATGAATAGAATTGCGCTGTCATTCATAAACATTTATAAATAGAACTAACGAACATTATGTTTTCTAAACTTAAAAAAAAAAATTTATTTTATCTCAAGCGAACCTTCAGCAAAAAAAGTGATCGTAAAACTATGAATGAATGATGCAATTGTCATAAAGAGTTCTGAGTTGAACTCTGTGGTATGGCTATGTGTCTTTTTTTTTAGTTGAAATGTGATGTCACACCCAAGCTAACCCCCCCTCCCCCATATTTCACAGAATGTCACAATAATCTAAACCCCCTCTTCCCCCCAAGTGCGTGACATCATTAATGAATGGTCCCTTATACGTTTTTTTCCAGGAGCTCATAGAACTCCTCATCTTTATCGGGTTTATCATTGCAATGCATTGGCCGGTGCGTACCCATTCATCAGGCTGTAGTTGAAAAATTTGCCCTTAATCCTCAACACGCATATACGATCACTGATCGGCCTCCATCTAATGACACGCTTCAACTGTTTCCCTTTACTACTTTAATGAAGTGCTCGCAATAGGATCTACTACCCGGAATTCGCGTTCTCCCGTTTTCTGCAGGTCGAGTCGAGTAGAGTACCTATTTCAGTGGAGTCCTTACATTCCAAGTACCGAGTTTCCAATAATCGTTGTCCTTTTTCGGTCGCCTAGGTCTATGCTGATTATTCCGTTCTGTATTTATATCTGGATTGTTCGTAATATTTTACCTTTGGTATGCTACCTTACTACGGCTGCGATACCTTATCTTGCGACGAGGGTGCTGTCTTAGATATAACTGGCGAGGCAGCGCGTTTCGTGATTCAGCCGCCCGCTCCGGGTCGGACGCTGACGTACGCCGCTCCTAACATGGGGATCCAGCCGCGTACATAAAATTTGTAATGTGTAGCAAAACTTCCAAAACAACATCATATAATTGGATAAAAAGTCCGTAACCGTTCGGTTAGGACTTTTTATGGTAGGCGATGCGATCAGACACTTGTCGCGAGCATGTTTGAAGATTCGCAGTACCCTACCCATCAGGGCAAATAACACTATTCGAGTATAGCACAGCGAGTATAGAGTCTATTGAAAAAAAAAAAAAAAAAACAACAATCAATTGGTTTCATAACGGCCAAATGACAACGCTGGGTGCATAAAATATGTAACACACTCAAATCTATTTCCTAAACACACGTTCTCCCACCAAAGCCAGCCAACCACGCGTACGAGTCAATTCGATGCAGCGTAAAAACTCATATCTCACAGCATGTGGTTGTCTGGTCGAGTAAGAGAATTCCAAAGTTGGCCTTTTCAGAAGCAGAAATGAAACAAAGTCTCCGTCGCTCGACCACTACTGTTCAAACCGAGTGAAAGAAAGATGTGTGTGCGTAAGGCCGATGTTATACCGGGGCGATGTGGCGCAATAGGCCGGGATGTGTTTAGACGCGCATCAGTTTTCACTGTTTGTTGGCTGGAAGTGCCTTCCTGGCTTCGTTGCTCACATGCAAAAAAAAAAAAACGACGCTCCATATCCCTTGCTTTCAACTCATGAAAAAAAACAAAAATTCTTTGTTTTAGAATCATTCTCGAAGCGTGCCATCGCTTGAGAATGGCTCGGCGGTTAACTCTTAACACCGAAGTTAGCTGTCCTTGCGTTCGGCATGGAGCCTTATCGAACAATTGCTCTAATTCGGCATCTTCGAAGGTTTTTGGCCTTGCTTCCTGCGACCAGTCGTTAAGGTGAAACAGTGTTGAAGCCACAAATGGCCAATTTCGAGCCACCACTTCGAATTTTCGAAGGCACAAGACTCGGAAATAGTTAAAGCGTTTCCTGTGAAAACGCTATTTCATATCTGCTGTGGTGAAGCAAACATCAAACAGCGTTTTCACAGAGAACGCATTAGCTAGTTCCGAGTCTTGTGACTTTGAAAATTCGAAGTGGTGGCTCGAAGTCGGCCATTTGTGGCTGCAACACCGAAAAAAGTTTTGATCAAATTCGGTTGAGATCTTGCGGAATGATAAGTAAAAACGTTATCTTCTTCGGCTCTGCAAGGGGTCACGCACGTAGGTGTTACCTCTCGATGCGCTTCAGCCGCTGTTTTCTTATCTCAAAAATACCAGTTTCTGGTACGAAATTAGACATTCTTACACAAATAAAAATTTATGACGCTGTAAAATCATTAATGTGTCGAAGCGGTCAGCTTGGTTCATTTGTCAAAATCGACCAGCACGTCATAAACGAGGACCTAACTGTGCGCCTAATAAATAAGTTTATTTCTTAGTTTGATTAAGGGGTTATATACCTTTTTAGTTTTCAAAAAACCGGAAAATTTTTTATTACATTATCTTCAAATACAACATCTTGAGAACATTTCCACAAATTTTCATCAAGATCTGAGCAATAGGAAGAAAGTTAGAGCGATTTGCAACGCGACGCGCCTCGCCACGGCCGCATTAGCTTAACTTAAAAATTTACACGCGATTATCTCGGAATAGTTTTTTTTCCGGAAAATGACTTTGCCGTCATCCTGATTTCAGGAAAACTACTGAACCGATTTCCTTCATCTTTTTTTTAAATTTTCGTTATAAAATTCGCCGGTCCTTGAACGATCGCTTTTTGAAACATACAGTTACATTTTGTCGCAAAAAAATTTTTAAAGCAATTTTTCGCGCTCAAAACGTGCATTTTTTGGGAAAAACGTTCCCGTTTGCACTAAAAACAAAATTCTCATAAAAGCGATCGTTCAAGGACCCGGCACACTTCTGAACTAATGAAATAATGTGAGTTTTTTGATTTCGGTTGATCCGCTGAGTCTCTATCAGGATCACCGCAAGCCTCTGCACAAAATACCGTTTCGGTGAAACGACCATTACTCCAGTAATAATTGGTATATCTCAAAATCAAACGTATTTGCTTGTTGTTGATAAACTGTACTTTCAGAGAAATACCACTTTGATGCAATGAAAATGATGCTATGCACTTAAAAATAAATTCAAACACCCCTCATTTTTCTCGACCAAAAAGGTATATAACCCCTTAAAGGTGTTTGATCATTCTCAGAAGATAAAGTAACTTTCGGAAAGAAAGAATATTTCTCAAATTGTCGTCGAAAAATAAAAAATAAAAAAAAAAATACGATCATCAAAAGGTTCAGGTCAGATTTTTAGAGCCTAGGGTAACCGCTCCCATATTCATCTCAGTACCTATATTCATCTCTTCACGCCTTTTTGATCAATTTATCGTCGAATTTTACCATATTTTCAACGTAAAACTTTCAGCCACTTGAGAAAATCGAGAAGCAAATAGATTTACTTTCAAAAATTTGTAGAAATTTGACGGTAAATTGGACACATGAGAGAAATAAGATGAATATAGGTGCATTAAGCTGTTGAGATGAATTATATATTATGCGTTAAATTATTTTGACCATTGTACCGCAGGACGCAGATTATTGGTAGGGAATGCTGTTTTTGACCATTGTTTCAATATTTGTTTTAAGCCAGCAGAACAACATTTTTTAAAAAAGAGATATATAATCGAATATGCCTGAACTTTATTAAAACTAACTTTATTGTATCGTGATCGTCTTCAGAGAAGAAAATAAAAGTTTATGCATGTATTATTATATCTTCGAAGAAATAAAAAAAAAAATACAAAATCAAAACAAGTTTTTTTCGAGAAAGTTTGATGAAATGCTGCATTTGAATACTGTTCCGATAACTTTTTTCATAAGCTAGCAGTGAAAAACTTTTTCTCGAACAAGTGATTGAGCAATAAATTTGACGTTATGGAATTGATACAGCATCTGATGAGCTCTAAGTTTTCTTACCATGTCTTAATTATTTGTTTTGCCGACTTTGCCTTCCAGCTTAACCCGGGCAGGAGAGCATAACAAAACCATAATTCATCAATATCATATTTAGCCATGAGGACTTATCGTGTTTTTCGAAAGATATTCACGTTTCAAACCTGCATATAAAAATATCATAAAATTTTGATATCAAATTTCGCTATGCCTTTAATATGATATTTGAGTTGAATTTAAAATATTAAATCATTAAAATCAAGTTTTTAAGTGAAAATTGTTCGTTATTGATTATTTACAATATATGCATTCAGTGTTCAATAAGTTGAAAATATCTGGATCGGTCATTTTCGTTTTATTTTTTTTAATTTAAAAATATTAGAGCGGTTGTCTGTCATGAGAGGTTTTTCAGTTGAAAATCAAGTCTTTGAATTTCAATTATCAACGAACGAGCTGAAAATGAAAGAGACATTCAGTTCCAATCAGTTGGCAGTGATTATTGGCTAGCAGCATTTCTGATCAATTCGCACACGCTGTGTTGCTTTAGCGATATTTATGCGGTTGAGAATGTAGATGCTTATCTAGTTCATCGACTGAATGCAATGAATTGGCTCAAATCAAATAATTTCGATATCAAATCAGACATCTCATTTCTTTTAATGACCGGACTTTCATTGAAAATTGACACCGCTGACGCGGAAGGTCGTTTCAATTTAAAACAGTGAAAAAACCGTTTTTATCATTTTTGTTTGCAGTGTCAAAAGTTGCAGCACTGGTTAAGGTTGTTTTTGAAATCCGAGGATTTTATCCACAATGTTTCCAAAAATATTTTTTATTTCTGCCTATTGGGAGTTTACTTTCAACCAGAGAATTATTATGTTTGCTCTCCGAGCCGTCCTGGATGAAAAACTGACTGCTAGTGCTATTTATAGTACTATTTCATTTGAATGAGATAATGTTATCTTGTTTAAAATTGGTTAATGGAGATTGATTTTTACTCTCGTCTACCAAATCATATAAGTCACCATTTGTCTTCGTAACTGATAATATTCATATAATCAGATTCAAACTCATTGAATAATATTTCTTTTTTTCGTTACAGCTCGCCATTTGTAAATAGGTAAGGCAACTTTATCAATTAAATTCGTTAAATAACAATGCACCGGATACAAACGTTATGTAAGTTCATTTGATTCTTACTCAATTTGGTCTATTTAGAAGATTATAACCGAAGCAAAACTGTGCTAATATATTCGAAATCATTTTTCTGTTTTAATGAGCGACATTCAGCAACAACGATTGACGAGTGAGAATCTGGCTGCCAACACCGACGACACGTTAGGTAATTAGTTGAACCGTGTGAACCCGGCTCGTGATGGTCATTCGATGGCCAGAATCGGCCAAGCATGAACAGCCTAAACCGCATCGCAATCCGCGTCGTCGCGTCCACCAGTATCGGAGTTTTATTTCACTGCTCATTCATGCGGTCCTAAAACATGCAATTACAGGCCAAGATTGTCGTCGGTGCGCAGAAAAACGTTGTTGTTGTGGTTGACCGACCGGAATCTCTCACGTGAAAATGTCAAAAATAATCACAACCTCCAAATCTCATTCCCATACCTCAATTTTTCCGAGGCGGCGATGTGCGGTGTTTTTTTCGCAACGCCAACCTACCAAATTAAAGTTACCCTCCGTCAGCAATCTTAACCCGTCATTACCAGCCCGCCACCACCAACCATTCCCGCGCGGTCCGCATTTCGCGTTGCCCGCTTGACCGACACAGTCTGCGTGAGCGAGTTTTGTCGTCCCCGGGTCCAGCAGCATCCGAACCAGATGCCCCTGAAAAGTCCACGTCGTCGTGGTCGCATAGTTTTGCGGGTCCAATATCGAGCTGAGTCATGGCGCTTATATACGTATGGAAGAGCGTATGAATTGAATAATTATTGCGTGCTATTATTAGTACGCAGCCAGCACCTCAGCAGGGCCTTACCAGCCCAGCAGCGGTAAAAAATGTGCTGCTGCCGATGGAATGTTATGTTGAATGGTAACAGCAAACGTTTCAGGCCGGGTTTCAGTTCGGGCGGAACGAAGTCACTCAGCGTGCTTTTGTAAGCGTTGGCACGCGTGATAATTTAGATCGAACCTTAATTTATCCGCCGTTTGCTGTCTACGGAGGTTTTTTCCGCATTAAATAATCGCAAGACATAAGATTGATTTGATTAAACTTTCGACAAGGTCGTTGAGGTTTTTGGGATGTGGATTAATTTTTCGCGGTTGTTTAAAAACTACGGAAATATCGAAGAACGCGAACCGCTCAAAGCGGCGATTGGAATAAAAATTTAAGGTAGTAAATTCATTCAACTTCGAATAACGTAGTAATGGCGGCTCCCTATGGTGGCTACCTTTCTCTTTTTATTTCTCTCTACTTGGGCGCTAAATTAGAGAATCGTGTTCGACGAATGTTGGCACCGTATCACGACTCTAATTTCAAAACCAATAACGCTTAACTATGGGAGCTTGTAATTTAGCGCTCCGAAAGCCGAACATCTCACCTTTCCATTAACCGTGCTTAGCAACGCCGGATGGCGGTTGATTGAGGCTGTGGCGCATTGCATTTCATGTCTGTGGCAGCGCAATGCCATACAAGAAGAGGTACTACTATCCACCACATCAGCCATTAGCATTACGTTCGCTAGATACTGGAACCGATTGTGTTTCGCCATTAACGGGGAGACACAAAGAGGAGTCGCGTATCTCTTCATGCACGAAATTGCGCGTTTAGTAGATAAAATTTATTGGCCAAGTACCACCGTCAAGGTCTCGCCATCCATTCAAATCGATCAAACGTCAATAAATCATTCATCATTCCGTCGAAGCCGTCGAGGCGAATCAAAATAATTCAATCGATCAGAGGCTCCTCGCACACACACACGCTCAGACTCGGTTGCGCGGAATTTTTCGCCGGGTAGTTTTAAATGTTAATTTAATGCTATTCGTGGCCCGGGGCTGCTCGCGGCTGGAAAAGGTGGTGTGGTTCGAGCCCATCGGAGGTCTAACAATTGTGATTCGCTTGTTCATCCATCAGCGCGGGACAATCGGAGAACAATTCTGCCATAAGATTGCCACAGTCCAGAACCGCTGGCGATTGAATGCTGCGAGGACGGCAAAACAGCGCAACGACAATGATTTGGAGTCACGTCCGAGACACAAATCCAGACGAACGGGCTAGTTAGAATACGGGCATCCGTCATGTCATTCATTATTTCCAGCCGGCGCAACAGCAGCGATTGGCTTGCCGGATCGCCTTGGGACGCCGCGCGGATTTGGAGCTGCTGCACAGTGAGCGTGGTGGAAGAGATTTTGGCGATTCGTAACACAATTTGAAAATTATTCCAAAAACTGTTATCTAAAACGCAGTTGTCTAGCAAATTTTTAAACTATCAAGTTAAACATTTTAGTCATATCTTTATTAGGAATTTTCTCCTTTCTTTGCTTTATTTTCATTAAATTTTATCTCAATTTTTCTACCCAATTTTCTTTTTTTGTACCTTTTTACATTCTTTCGACTTTCTTATTCGTTTTGTTTTTTTTTATATAGTTTTTGTACGGTTTTCGGAGTTATCAATATATCAACAATAGGAGCCCGATTAGAGAAGCATAACTAAAAAATTATAAAAATTCACCTTCACAAAAATTCACACGAATGATTAAAAAGTTATAATCTTTTGAGGGCAGCTGTTGCGAGCTTTTGGGCAGTTTTTTTTCGCTTTTGTCGGCCATTGTTTTTAAGAAAATTTTTGACTTTTTTATTGTATTTTAGTATTCTTTATTCAAACAACTTTTTACTATCAATTGGATTCTTCTATTGGCTTAGTAGTCATCAATCTCTTAATTCATATCGAAATTGTTTATATTCGTCTCGAAGTTTCAGCGTCTAGTGCACAAATGTAAGCACAGATTTTATATTTTATGTTCCAAGAGTTCCAAGAGTTTTTCATGCGTCGTTCCGATTTTTCAATTTCCTTCTAACTGTTTTGAATTATGTTAAACTTTTGCTAATATTTTCATTATTTATAATTTTTATACTTTAGTTTTTGGATTCTTTCAATATAATTTGTGTTAATTTTTTGGACTCCATTTTCGATACTCTTTGCACTTTTCGATATTTCATTTTCATTTCTTGATTGCCTTCTTTCATTTCATCAGTTTGACCTTAATGATTATTTTTTTACTTTTGCTGATTTTTGTGAATATTTCGTTTGTAATTCATTCTCGTCTTTCGTTGGCTTTTTTCATATTCGTTGAGTCAACTGATTGCTCACTTCTATTGCATCAGGTGTGACTTTTTGCCTGTTTGTTCTTTTTACATTTTTTGTGTGAAAAGATTAAACTCTTTCTGGAGTAATTATCTTTCCAATATTTTAAAATATTTTACTTTCAACCTTTTGTAATTTCTATTATTAATTATGCCATTCTTGCTGTGTTGAAATTCCCACTAAATTTTCAATCTTGTTTTTGACGTAGAGCTACGTCTCGGAAGCAGGGGTGTGAAATGAAAATCCTAAAACGGAAAAGGGGAAATATATGCCCAATTCCAAATTGTTATATATCGGTAAATTTTCTGGGGATTTACTGCGGTCTTTCAGCAATCGATTGGAAAATCATCTGCATCCGCCATCCGCCAAATTTAGAAAACTGTAGTTTGATTAGTCGAACTATTGTACTATGTGTAATTGTCAAGCCTTGTTGAAACGCAGGTTTCGACCTTTGATTCGTCGCTTAATGGTTGCTTTCCCTAACACGACTGAATAGTATACCTTGTTAACCGGAAATGCACTTTTTAGGCTATATAAAAGCATACTTCTGCTCAAACTTATCAGTTTACTAGTGGATGGCCACTAGCACGGTCCTTATTAAGTAGCAGTTGTAGCGGTAGCAGATAGCAGCAGCGGTGATGGGTACCAGTAGTGGTAGTGATAGTGTTAGGGAGCAGAATCGACGGTAGGTGCAGCGGCACTACTTTGCCTAGTAAAAAGCTGTCTCTGTGCGGTAGCGGCGGCATCATTGGTAGGTGGTTTGGCCAGCACTTCCTTCAACTGAAATGCGCTGCCGTATCCTGGCACGTTTATGGGATGCTGCAATTGACTCTTGACCGTCAAATTTTCAGCGGGGAAACAGATTTCCGTTGTTTTATCAAATAATATAATAATAATAGCAACGTAATGAGATTTTGCGTAACTGAGTTCGGTATCTTCTGAAATCTGCCTCCATAAGACACTAAAACGCATAATCAAGCCCTTATTAAAGGGTGATTTTTTTGCTGTTTGGTTTTTCGTGTATTCAGATTTGACAGTTCACGCGGGAATTCTGACAGCTGTCAAAGTTTAATATACTCAGTTTGGTTTGCCATTTCACCATGAACAGACTTACGCCTGAACAACGCTTACAAATAATCGAATTTTGTTACCAAAATTCGTTCTCTGTGAAAAATGTTTTTCACGCAAAATAGTGTTCAGTGACGAAGCTCATTTCTGGTTAAATGGGTATGTCAATAGGCGAAATTGCCGTATTTGGATCGAAGAGCAACCAGAGGCAATACAAGAATCGCCAATGTACCCAAAAAAAATGCACGATTTGGTGCGGTTTACACGCTGGAAGCATCATTGGTCCGTACTTCTTCAAAGATGATCAAAATCGCATCGTTACGGTCAATGGCGTTCGCTATCGCGCGATGATTTCTGATTTTTTTTGCCGGAAATGGAAGCGCTTAGTCTTGTTGACATGTGGTTTCAGCAAGACCGAGCAACGTGCCACACATCGCGCGAATCAATGGACATATTGCGGAATGAGTTCGGTGAGCAATTCATCTCACGAAATGGACCGGTGAATTGGCCGCCTAGATCATGCGATTTAACACCGCTAGATTATTTTTTGTGGGGCTACGTTAAGTCTCTCGTCTATGCGGATAAGCCAACAACAATTCCAGCCTTGGAAGACAACATTACACACGTTATTCGCGAGATACCAGCCGAAATGCTCGAAAAAGTGACCCAAAATTGGACTTTCCGTATGGACCATTTAAAACGTAGCCATGGCCAACATTTGAATGAAATTATCTTTGAAAAGAAAATGGCATAAACCAATTTATCGGCTCAAATAAAGATCTCATACAGTTTTGTAATTTTTATGCGTTTTTTTAAAAGAAAAACCAAATTCTTAAAAAATTACCCTTTATGTTAACACTGTGCTATTGGAAATGGTCAAGCATTATAAAACGCAGATTTCGATTGATACGGTCGACAAAATATTGTTCCGGTTAACTGGAAATGCACTACATAGGCCTGCTTTTGGTCTAGCCAGTCAGTTTACTAGTGGATGGCCACTAGGGCGGTCCTAACTAATTTCGTACTCGTTTTTGCGGTGTAGTCAACATCTTGAATTTCATAACGACTGTAAATCGACCCCACTAGTTTGAATCTTTTCATTGCCACCACATTTCACCCAGTTATTTTATTGGTGTCGGATGAAACTAGGGATACTTTCTTAATAATAAATAAAGATTAATTAGTGTTGGATAAAATAGTACTTTGTAATCTTAGCGTCTATCATTCAAAGAATACGCGATTAACGAAGAGTATTTCTACGTCAATCTTGTGGTTGTGGCTTTGTACATAACCCTTCTGTAATTTTCTTTCGGATTGCTTGTAAACTTCTGTTGTTTTTAAAAATTATTTTTATTATTCCTTTTTCTTTGTATGCAGAATTTTGTTTGTTTTGGAATCTTTTTATTTTCTATAACTTTTTACTTTTCTAACTTTTGACTACATTGATCAGTAGTTGGATCTTTTGCAATCTTTTTTTTATCTCATTTAAATTTCGTTTCAGCCTGTAGTATTTTTTCAAATTTTTCAATTGATTTGTTTGTTTTATTTTCGCCTAATTTTCTTTTTTATGTTTCGATTTATCGTTTGTGGTTTTTCGTCGACTAGTATTTATTCGAAATATTGCACACTTCTGTTAAACTTTAATTTTTTTTTTGGTAAAAAGAATATACTTTTTCTCGACCAATTTCTTTCAAATGGGCCAAATCTATTTCATCCAACATTTCACAATTTTCACCATAAATTGCTTCATGTCTGTTTCCTACTGACGTTCTCACTATATATTTAATTCAGTTTTATTCCTCTTTGGATCTTGTTAAGCTTCTGTTATTATGTTCTCTGTGTTTTTTTAATCATTTTCAAGTCGAATATCTTTTTCAAAATTTTTTGCTGTTTTGCTTTTAGAGAAATTATGTCTTTAGCAAAATTGTGGATAATGTTATCACAAACAGCTTTGCTCAAGACTTGTTTTGGAGATACATCGTTTCGTATCAGACTAGCCTTAACAGTTCGATTTTTTTCAATACTTAAAAAACTTCAGCACTAAATAGGCAAAATTGTTCAACATCAGCACGTTATCGAATCATTCAACTTTGAAGATGATATAAAAAAGATAGCTCCTACAAAAACCGAATTTTTGCCAAATAAAAGCAGTATGTCAAGAATATGATAACAAGAATGTCAATAATCAATTAAAAAAACACGATTTTGATCTTTTTTTTTTTTTTTTTAAGGGGGGATTTGTTAGTAGCTTAAGTATTTATGATAAATATTAGTAAATAATGAGTATGTGTGTCCAATCACAAATGGTGACTTCTCAACACTGTTAGAAATTTGTAATTTTAATTGTTAGGATTTGTTTGCTTTCGCAATTAGGACTTATCATTCGTAGGGATTTAAACCTACTTGTCAGAAAAGGGGAAGTAAACTTACAACTAACTTAATTGCTAACTTATTGGCTATAAAGAGAGCTTATCGTAGCAATTGAGGATTGCAACGATTTTTGTCGAAAATTGTTAATAATTTTATTTGACATAGCTTCTAATGGTTCAACACCAAAAAGTCTATGTAATTCGAGTGTACCAAACCAAGGAGGACGCTTCAAAATCATTTTCAGAATTTTATTCTGAATCCTTTGGAGCGTTTTCTTCCTTGTTGAACAGCAACTTGACCAGATCAGTACAGCATAAAGCATTGCTGGTATAAAAATTTGTTTGTAAATCAAAAGTTTGTTCTTTAAACAAAGTTTAGAATTCCTGTTAATGAGAGGATATAAACATCTCGTATATTTGATGCACTTGGCTTGTATACTCTCAATGTGCTCTTTGAAAATAAGTTTTTTATCATAAATTAGTCCCAAGTACTTAACCTTGTCGGACCAACTTAAAATAACCCCATTCATCTTGACAACGTGATTATTGTTTGGCTTGAGGAAAGAAGCCCTAGGCTTATGCGGAAAAATTATCATTTGAGTTTTAGAAGCATTGGGAGAGATTTTCCACTTTTGCAAGTAGGAAGAAAAAATATCTAAACTTTTCTGCAATCGACTGCATATGACACGAAGACTTTTTCCCTTTACGGAAATGCTTGTGTCATCGCAGAACAATGACTTTGTGCATCCTGGAGGCAAATCAGGAAGATCTGAAGTGAATATGTTGTACAGAACTGGACCCAAGACTGAACCTTGAGGTACACCTGCTCTGACAGGAAATCTATCAGATTTTGAATTCTGATAGACAACCTGCAGAGTTCGATCAGTAAGATAATATTTCAAAATTTTGATTAGGAAAATTGGAAAATTAAAAGTTTGCAACTTCGCAATCAAACCTTTATGCCAAACACTGTCGAATGCTTTTTCTATGTCTAAAAGAGCAGCTCCAGTGGAATAACCTTCAGATTTGTTAGCTCGTATCATATAAGTAACTCTGAGCAATTGATGAGTTGTGGAATGCCCATGGCGAAATCCAAACTGTTCATTTGCAAAAATTGAATTTTCGTTGATGTGTGACATCATTCTGTTAAGAATAATTCTCTCAAACAGTTTACTTATTGAAGAAAGCAAACTGATTGGTCGATAACTTGAAACTTCAGCTGGGTTCTTATCCGGTTTTAAAATGGGAGTAATTTTTGCATTTTTCCATAATTTGGGAAAATATGCAATTTTGAAGCAGCAATTGAAAATTTTTACTAAAAATTCCATTGTGCTCTCAGGGAGATGTTTGATTAGTATATTAAAGATTCCATCGTCACCAGTTGCTTTCATATTTTTGAAATTTTTAATAATTGATTTAATCTCATTCAAGTTAGTTTCAATTATTTCTGCAGGTAAAAAATTCTGGGAAGAAATTAAATCAAATTGACGTGTGACTTCATTTTCAATTGGACTCACAAAATTCAAATTTGAGTTATGAACACTCTCAAACTGCTGAGCAAGTCTTTGAGCCTTTTGTTCATTGGATACAAGAAAACGTTCACCAGCTTTTAAAACTGGAATAGGCTTTGAAGGTTTCTTAAGCATCTTCGACAGCTTCCAAAATGGTTTTGAATATGGTTTCAATTTTTCAACTTTAGTCTCAAAATTTTGATTTCTCAGAAGAGTAAATCTATGTTTAATCTCTTTCTGTAAATCTTTATAAATAGTTTTAAAAACAGGGTCACGAGAACGTTGATATTGACGTCTGCGGACATTTTTCAAACGAATTAGAAGTTGAAGATTTTCGTCAATTATTGGTGAATCAAATTTCACTTGAGCCTTTGGAACAGAATAATTCCTGGCATCAACAATTGCACATTTTAATGCTTCCAAAGCGGAATCAATATTCACTTCGTTTTGCAAATCAAGCTCATTATTGAAATTTCTCTCAATATGAGTTTTGTATCTTTCCCAATTAGCCTTGTTATAATTAAAAACAGAGCTCATAGGGTTTAAAACTGATTCATGTGATAAAGAAAAAGTTATTGGAAGATGGTCAGAATCAAAGTCAGCATGTGTGATCAAATCACTACATACATGACTTTGATCTGTTAGCACCAAATCAATTGTTGAAGGGTTTCTAACAGAAGAAAAGCATGTAGGACTATTCGGAGACAAAATAGAATAGTTTCCTGAAGAACAATCATTGAATAAAATTTTGCCATTGGAATTACTTTGAGAATTATTCCATGAACGATGTTTAGCGTTAAAATCGCCGATTATGAAAAATTTCGAACGATTTCTGGTGAGTTTTTGTAAATCACCTTTAAAATAATTTTTGAGCTCGCGTGTGCATTGAAATGGTAAATATGCTGCGGCAATAAATAAAATCCCAAGTTCAGTTTGAACTTCAATTCCCAAAGTTTCAATAACTTTCGTCTCAAGATGGGGAAGAGCACGATGTTTGATTCGGCGATGAATAACAATTGCAACTCCACCGCCGGAACCCTGAATCCTATCATATCTATGAACCACGTAATTGGGATCATATTTTAATTTTATGTTAGGTTTCAAAAATGTTTCAGTAATAATTGCAATATGCACATTATTCACTGTTAAAAAATTAAAAAGCTCATTCTCATTGGCCTTCAATGAGCGAGCATTCCAATTTAATATTTTAATTGTTTTATTTAAAATCATTGCTAAATTTTAAATTAGAAACAATTTTAATAGTAAAATTTGTGCCTATTTGAATGGCTTCAAACATTGATTTTGCCTGCAACATGGCGTTCATAAGATCGAACATTGCCTGTTGCAAAAAAGAAAGTTTACCTGCCGTAATAGGCCCCAGGCAGTTGACATTAGAGAAAATATTTTCGGCAGCAATATTAGCTTGAGTAATAGGTGTACAATTATTTTCTAGCGTGTTTTGCTTACCCATATTAACGGTCATTTTCGAACTACCAACACTAGGCGGTATAATGTTCGAACTACCTGTAACCTGTGCATTAGTTAAACGGGTATGCAAAGGAGTAGGTAAACTATGCGTCACTGGTACGCTTGGAGAATTTTGTTTTGAAGTTGGTTTTAATTGAGAAATTGAATTTTGTTTACCTTGCCTTGCCTTAACAATTGCTAAACGGACTGGGCATTGATAAAAATTTGACATATGGTTGCCGTTACAATTCGCACAGCGAAAATTGTTAATCTCTTTCACAGGACATGTGTCCTTTTTGTGAGAAGAGTCTCCACAATTAAGACATTTTTGGTCCATGTTACAGAATTTGGAACCATGGCCATAACGTTGGCAAGTACGGCATTGGGTGATATGCTTTTCACCTCCGCCATACTTCCTATAAATTTCCCACTTTACACGCACATTATACAAAGCATGTGCTTTTTCAAAAAATTTTAAGTTGTTAACCTCATTGCGGTTAAAATGAATTAAATAATTAACAAGGGAAATTCCAGTTCTCTGACTGTTTTCGCCTCGTGATTTTTGTTTCATTAGAATTACTTGGGTAGGGGCTATGCCAAGTAATTCTGTTAAAGTAAGTTTGATCTCATCAACGGTTTGATCGTTGGTGAGACCTTTCAAGACAACCTTGAACGGCTTGGCGTTCTTGGTGTCATATGTAAAAAAATTGTACATCTTGTCAGTTAAATACTGAACAAGACGATCACGACCCTTTACTGAGTCGGCTAATAAGCGGCATTCACCTCTACGGCCAATTTGATAGGTAACTTTAACGTCAGAAACAAACGTTGAAAGTTCCTTTTTGAATATATTAAATTCAGAAGAAATAGTTACCACAATAGGTGGAACTTTCTCCTTTTTTGAAGATTTTATATTTTGTATAGTTTCATTATTGGTAACTTCCATTTCACCAGCTTCTTGCTCAGGCAAAATATCAAAAGGATTGTCACTACAGACACTCGAAGTGTCAGAAAGAGATGCCTCTCTTTTCCTCCCCGCAGCGATGCGAGGTTTCTTTTTCCGTCCAGCCATTTCAGGTGATACGAAAAAAGTTAAAACAAATGTTAAATTCAAAAGTAGGTAGTCTTGAGAAAGACTGATGGGAAATAACTTTCAGGTAGTCTTTAAAAGACACACTGACAAAACACAAACTTTGAAGCTATAGGCAGTCAAAGACCAGTCCACAAGCAACCGAAAAAACGTCTGATCTGTAGGACAGTTCAAGACGCACTCACGATTTTGATCTTATTTTTGGCAATAACTCGATCTGTGTGAAAGCTATCTTTTTGTTGTGTGTTTTATAATATACAAATATATGCTGATACCTTGTTGCCCTCTAAATGCTACAGTTTTTCAAATATCGTTAAAAAGTATAGTGAAGTATAATGTTGTAGATGTTCAAAAAATCTAATTTTAAGGAGTAGCCTGATACGAAAATGTGTATCCCCAAAACAAGAGAAGTTAGACGCAAAAGTGTCATCAAAGTTTTTTGTAAGAACATTATCTACAACTCTGCCGAAAACACCAGTGCTTCGAAATGCAAGACTGAAAAGCTACCCCAGTTACCATTTTGATTTTTTTTAGGCCAGTCATATTATTTTCAGAGAGTTGTTTTATTAGATTAGAGTTTGAAAAAGTTATTACCGTAAATATATTGGTACAAGACAGTCCACCGTAATCTTAGCATTAGAGAGAGTTGAAAGAGAGTTACTTAAAGTTCATGCAAATTGTTTAATTTCAATCGAATATATTCAGGATAGGCTGTCGTCATTCTAAGTTAAACTGGCGGTCGTGTCTCATACACAATCTCTTCAATTTTCGACCTCAATGTAGCTCCATTTTTTCGGTCTTATTTTCGTTGGCTTAATTTTCAAGCCTTTGACTATTTGCGATTCAAACGGTGTTTTTTTTTCAAAACAAAACTTTGCCATACTACTTTTGTTGTACGAAAATCAAGCTGAGTTGAGGTTCAAACGACTCTTAGTTTTTTTTTATTAATACGATGTTTTATCTTGGTTTTAATTTTTCTGAATGTTCTTAACAATACCTTCAAACAGTAGTTATTATTCAACTCTCGGCCTTCTGATAATATATCATATCTATTTCCTATTGAATTAAATAACATCATTTTTCTGTGTATAACTGACTTGAATAATATTTCAGTTATTTTATACTTGTGTTGGTTTTCTTTTGATTCTTTTAAAGTCTCCTGTCTTTACTAAACTAAGTTTTGATTTTATTTATTTTATTTTCCTTTTTAAAATCAATTCACCTATGTCATGTGTGTGTTTACATTAATTCCATTTATGTTACGGATAACGA